>NW_010517515.1:0-16216 GCF_000687285.1 Phaethon lepturus
CGGAAAGCAAAGCGGTGGCTGCGGCGAAAGGCTACGCACGCTCCCGCGGGGAGCTGATGTCGCCTGCGTGGAGCCACCGCGGAGAAGCTGGGGCTCCGGATGCTCTGCGGCATGTTTCCGTTCTAGATCTTGGGACTAAGTGTAGATTTGTGTTACGTGGGGGAGATTCAAAGATGTCTTTGAATCTGAAACACGAACAGTAAGGGGTTTTTCTGTTCAAAGAAATGTGGGGGGTTTGTGTGGAACGTGTGCTTGAGAGTATCTTCTGAAGGCTTTGCAAAAGGGCCGTTTTCTAGAGTGAAAAGGACTATGTCGGTCCTCTCCCACCTTGTAGTGAAGGACTGCAGAACACTGTAGACTTCTCATCCCTTAAAAAAAAAAAAAAGAGCTTTAGCAGGTTCGGCACTGCTTCGCGTTCCCAGATGTAAAAAATGGCAAAGGACTGCCAGCCATTCCCCACTCGCCCTCTAAGGCAGTGACAGAGGAGTACAAGTTACTATTCTCTTGAAGTTAAACTGAGCAAAGAGGAAACAATATCACACCAAGTCACAGGCTCCATCCTGCAGTTACAGGGACGCCGTGCTGGGAAGCAGACAGTAGTTGATGACATTCACTCTTGGCTCCTCCAGGAGTTTGAGGAGCTGCCATACCTGTTCCAAGCGAGCCTGCTAAGCCCCTGCAGTCTTCACACCCTCCATCCCTCCAGTGCCCTATCAAGGTCAAGCTTCACCTCCCTATTATTTTGTCCCTTTCTGTTTTTCTTATCCTACCTGTTCCCTCTCTTCTGACTTCCTTTTGGTTTCACAAGGAGAAACAGCCAACATGGAAGGATGGTGGGGAACATTAAGTCTTCTTTCCTTTCCAAGAAGCTGAATGCCTGCTGTACCCTTACGGTCCCTGCCTCTGTTAAGGTGTCCTTTCACAGAGCAAAGGGAAGCTTTTTGGTTGAGTTTTAGGGTTGTTTTTTGTTCGTTTTATTGTTTGGTTTTTTATGTATGTTTGTTTTTTTAAGGCAGGTGAAATGTCAGATCCAAACTACAAGTTACACAGATGCAACGATTGGGAGTTGGGGAGTTGTCCCACATAGAAAAAGCAGCAAGTTAAGAAATTTTTCTATCACTTAATGCTGCATTTATGTTGTGAAACCACTTTTCAGCTGAAGTGCGCAACTGAGAGCCCAGCTCTTCTTTTTTTCTTTTAATACAGTTTTACTTCCTAAGGAGTAGTTGGTGTTAGTCATTTTCCATTACTCAATGCTAGTGAGTGATTACTCAGTGCTGACCACAGAGATAGACCAGTCTGTCTTTAATCCTACAACACACAAAGAAAATTATCTTGAAAAATGCAATCTTTTCTGTGGTGCTGCTGTCTTAAATTCATGATTCAGGTTCCTAGATCTACCCTCACGTCTACATAGCCAAGCAACCACAAAAATCTGAAAGCGTGTACAAACTGACATATATCAAAGTTACACTAAGGAGTACTTCCTCATTTGCAGTGATGAGGAAACTGCACTATTGGTTTATGTATTCATCTATGAACACACCTGCAAATTTACAGTAGCTGCCAGTTTCTTTTAAAAAGGCTCCAAGAAGTCACACCAATACATCTAGTATTCGTGCCATAAGGCAGTAATGAAAACAATGGTTTTATTTACGTTGTGACACTTTAACACTGGTTTCAAACAGAATAATTACATTTGTGAAGTGGTATCATAATAAACACCACAAAAAGCATGTTACAGAAACAAAGAGTTCCGGTAAGATATACAAGTTTAAGACAAGAAAATGAGCTGTGGAAAAATATTTGTAGTTTCCATGAACTGTGTACAACTCTGTGTGAAAGAAACTTTTAAGGACAGGAAAAAAACTTTAAAGGCAGAGTTAAGGCTCTTATTTGCAAGTGATCTTCCTATTGGAAGCATACTGAAAATATTTTCTCTAAACAGGATGCAGCTTGAAGACTTAAACCTGTGCACGAAGCTTCACAAGTACGATGATGTAGAGCTCAGTGTCCATAGTAAGGGCTGCGTGTCTTTTGTTTCCTCTTTACACCACTCTACTATACAAATGAGCCTTTACCATATGCACCCCAAGATTAAGACATGCATGCAAGCTAAGTCCCCATCAGGTGTAAAAAAGAGAAAAGGCATTTCTTCTCTTGTCCCCATTCAGTTGGGAACTATAATTGGTATTTCCACAATAGAAGGAAATTAGACATCCCTTTGTATTAAAAAAAAAAAAAAAAATCGATATAGAGTATCTCTAGTTACTGCAAAGTAAACTTGCCTGTTTTAGCTTTTAAAATGCATGAAAGTATAAACCTGGATAAAATCAAGTAAACCAGCCTCTCTGTTAAAAGCAGTGTCAGGTACATCAGGTTGCACTCCAGGTGAGTCAGATGAAGAAACATGGAACAATGGTTCTGCTAGCACTGAAGAGAATGAAGAGGAGAACAAAGCCTTTAATAAACCTGTAGCTAAAACCAGTACAAGTTTCAAAACAGCATCTAAGGTGCTTGGTGGCACAAAAAAAGGGAGATCACCCAGACAGGTCAAAATCATCCGACTGATAAAGGGACCTACTATACACACTGAGGTTCATTTCAATCCATCTTCATGCATTTATATATGCTGTACCTCCCTCAAAGCTACATGCCCATTTCATCCAGGATTTTGGATGTCATTACAGGAAAGGTCTTTACTGGAAGTTAGCAGAGTGCGGGGGGGGGGGGGGGGGGTGTGTTTTATGTGTGTGAGGGTATTTTTTAAACAAAATACTTTGCAGGCATTGTAGGGTACAAAGTATCCCCACTGAGCGCCAACATGAAAATGAGGACACAGAAAGTGTGGGGGGAAGGGCAGGACATTAGCTCATGTAAGAGCTGCTTCTGACGGGTTCTGCCTTAATTGTGTGTACAAAGTACCCACTTGTACTTATCACAAAGTACAAGTAATCGGTTTTTACAGCACTGCAGAAGACATCTGCATTACCCATACACATCGGTCAAATCTTGACCCATTCATGCTCCAGTCTGAAAGTAACGCGGCTTTGCTGAGTGCTGCCACTCTCTCAGCAGGACTTACCTGCCCTGGCTGGGGCAGACCAGGCCGTCAGCTGGTCAGTTTGAAACACAGGTCCATGCTGACATTCCAACAGGCTGAACACCGCAAGCTGGTATATACAGGGTGGAAACTTTAAGTTTTGAAATCCTGTTCTTGGGAGACAAATTTAAAGCTGAAGGGACTTTAGGAGTCAGAAGTATCTAAATGCTTTTTCTTTGCCCCTGTTTGTTCTACAGAAGTGACTATGTTTGATAGAAGAAGAAACCGCATCTCCATATTGAAAAATTAGCATCACCGCACTGGACTGAGTTGAGTTTAACTCCTTCTTGTGAAAAGATGGCATTAATCCTGATCCAGGCCCTTAGAAGATGAAATATCCCACAACTGATAACCCTGTTACCTTGCTAAGGAAAGGCAATAGATGGGAAAGGCACACTTCAACACCCAATTAGCACAACTCACAAGTATCTTTGGCAATGCATCCATTCTAATGAATTATTCCTCTATAAATCTTTCAAAAGGACAGCATCCTATTTGCCTTATTCACTCTCAATCTCTCTGTGATTTCAGGAAAGCTCACACTGGAGAATGCATGTAACTGTAAAATAACTTTCATTCCTTTATTCAAACTTCACATATACAGTGGACAAAAAGACATTTTAAAATAGATCCATATAATTATATGGATTTTTGCAACATATTAACTTCAGATCAAAATTAAGATATACACCGTATTCCATAACCAAGCTAAAGCTTAAGTGTATACTTCATTTGTGTAATAAAACCCAGGAACTACTCTGAATACTGGAACATTCACCAGTCAAATTCCATCAAGTGCGAAGTTGTTTACAGCAACTTAGAGGTTCAGAATCCCTCTTTACAGGGGCTATACAACCACACTGTAAACAAGTATATGAATTAGGCAGTTTCCCTTCTATTCTTCCAAACAGCTTTCGTTTTACAAAAGCAGCTGCTGTAGATTGCAATGGATACAGGAAGATTTAGACCAGTGGTTTTCAGTATGCAGGTTACCAACCGCAATATATAAAAGAACAGCCAGAGCCTAAACTCAGCTCATTTTCAGAGTCCTGATGTGCATTTGCTCATGGTTGGGTGTTTTTCCCCAGGTGCTAGTAAAACAAGTACTCTTCGTGCAACTGGAAAGTAACAAGAGTTTGAAACAAGAGCCAGAAGACTGATAGTGGATGTGGTTGTAAGAGAAAAGTTGGAGGGAACTTCCATGTTCTCATGATAAACCAAAGAGCTCCACAAAACATCCAGTCCCAATGGAAGAGATAACGACAGTTAAACGCAAAGTTCAAGTTAGCACATTTCCAGTGTAAAACCATCCCCTCCACCAGACTTAGTACTGCCTTAGTCAGAAACGAACTGATTCCAAACACCACTCTTAAAAAAATCATACAGCTCTTCTTGTAAAGACTGGGAAAGTACAGGTAATAACATACTGAAATCTAGATCAACAGGTCAACATTTTACAAAAAAGTTTTAAGACTTAAATGATCCCTTTTTAAACTGCTGAACACATCTGATAAACAGCTTGCATGTCAATCTGATATATGCTGTACCGTTTGGCTCTTGAATCCCAAACCTTTCCAGAAGAGATACCACACCTAGAACACTGTCAAATAAATAGCAAAAACCCAAAAGATAGTGTCTGTTTCGAAGCATGAAGAGTAACAGTACATTATGCAAGCTAATCAGCGTTACATATACAGGGAATGCCATTCTGGTTGAACGGATTATGAAGCAGTATTCTCCATGAAATACTAGGCACAAGAATAAATCAATTAGACAGGTTTTTCTGCCTAATGGACAAGTCTGGCAATACAACATTGTAACTGATATGCTTCTCAATATTTAAGAGCCTTAATTGCAAAAATCATGAAGCGATGTTTGTATTTGTGTCTTTGACAAGCAGTTACAGTTCTGGACAGATTTCTTCTATGCTGTGTGCTCTACTTTCCAGCTGGTCACGAGTAGCATGTGCTGCATAAGAAAGATTACAAAAAATAGGTAATGCTCATTGAGTATTTTCAAAACACACACAAAAATCCTCCTGAAATCATCTTTCTTCTCCAAAGGTAATGTTTGCCAACCCATTTTAGCAACCTACAAGCTGTTAGTTTGAGAGTGCAGAAACTTCCAAAATAGTTGTTTCACCTTCATGTTCTGAAGAAATGGCTAACAGCATTTTTCATCATACCAAGCACTGAACGCTCACCACCCCTGGAATTCAGAGGATTTAATCCAGGAGTTGAGAGAGATCAATTTGCAGAACTAACATATGGGGTTCCTGAAACACAAGCAAGCATAGTACTTTTCAGGTCAAATTTCAATTCCAGATGAGACACTTCAAAACAAAACAAGCTTATAAATGAAGGAGCACAGTCTGTTGTGTTCTTCAGGAAGTCGCTAAACTCATGGTTTTGATCCAAAGAATACCAATAAATCATATATATATATGATTTTTATATATATATATATATGCACATGTGAAAATTCAGCAGCATAAAGCAAAGATCAGAGAAAACCACATTCAAATGATAATCTTTAAAAAAGGACAGCTAGGCTTCAGCACATGTTAGACTTGGTAACAAGTGCAGTTTAACCAGTGAACAGCATAACTAACAAGCAGAACCAATTTGTGTATGCTCCCAGCCTTCTCACTTAAGTCATCTTTAGGGTGATGCTCACCATGCTTACGAAAACACAATGTATTCTGTATCTACCAAAGGCCAAAAGAGCACACCCAGTCAGCTGACAGCTAAGCTGATCAGCAGTATCTGAGCAGGGTTATCATAGCAATGAATGCTAAATGAACCATAAGGAGAGAACAATACTTTTACTGCTTGTCAATTGAACTGATATAGATCACACCCTTGTATGTGATACTTTTGTGTAGCAGAAGTAAAGACAGGTCTGCACTGAAGTCATCACGTTTACATCTACCTACATCAGGCATCTTTCCTTCAATGATTTTTCAAAGAGAATCTTTAACGGAAGAGTGTTTGTGGAGAGGAACAAAGGTCACTATTTTGCTGGCAAAGTCTATTTATGTCGTTCATGGAGTCATAAATAGGGAGTAGCCAGAGAAATTCCAGAGAAGCTGAAATGCTGAAGCAAGCAATCCTAATGCAGTCTATTACAACTTGAACTTTCTTTTCCACCAAAAAGCTTGGCTGCTAGAATCCATATGCATGGGAAAAGTTACAGCTACTTGAGGCAAGAAAGGAATGACCCATCCACTTAAAACACTTCGTGGCCCACAGTGAAGACAAGGGCAAAAACATTCAAACAGTTCTCACCATCACTGACTGGACTGGCCATCTTCATTTCAATCAGCAAGAAATCTCAGTCTGTAACCAAGAAGCGCAACTCATTAGCGGACCTGGCAGCATCTGACGGAAGCCTTCGTAAAAACCTGACCTAAGTCTTTAGCCCCTTCTAAAAAAGCAGAGTGCAGAGATTAGAAGAGTACTGTTAGTTTTACCCAAATACAAGCCAGACAGGATTAGAGGGTAGAAAGGAGCATCGAATAAGAGAAGCACAGAACCTTTAAGGGATCTTCATGGACAAAAAAAAATTCCAAGTGAGAAGAGGGTCTCAAATTGCCTGAAAAACCACGCAGGAGTCAGCGGAGCCCTAGAGTCACAACAGACCACTAAGAAATTCCTCTGAGGTCACATCTTTATCTGGAACAATTATCAGTACTATAGAAGTCATGTTATTCCACTGGAATAAGATGACACTGCATGCCAGCTCTCACCTACAACAGACTGACAGTCTCAGACATAATAGGTGAGTGTTAGCCACATCACCAGATGATTTCCATAACTTCAGAAGAACTGAAGTCAAATGGAAGAAATAACCAAAATGTAGCTATAATACATGCAGAAAAAAACCAGACATCTCCTTTGCAGCTAAAAGCAAGTGCCAGAGCTGTTAGTCAGTTTAACAGAGTGAAGCCAAAATAAACCATAACAACAGTCGGCTCCTGCATCGCCCAATACACTGAGTAAAGAAAACCTTCCTTTTCTGCTCTATAAAAAAGCACTTTAAAATACAACAGTTTGAAATTGAAGAGCTCTTCGAAAGCTATACAGATAAATAATCTTTCCACATGCTTACAGTCCTAACAGGGGAACCTCAGAAACAAGAACATTAATAGCATTTTGATCCACTTCCATGAAGGAAACAACCGAATTGAAATACTGTTTTAAACACCCAATTCCGTAATACGACCAAAAGCACAGGCTAGCAAAAAACCTAAGTAGCCAGTGTTAAAACCAGCTATTTAAGAAATGTTTTCAAATAGAGAATGCTCTAATATCTGTTTAGTTAACATTTATGAATAAAGAGATTCTTTTGTGCCCTCAGAATACAGATGAGAGAATGATACAGCGATGCCATCTCAAAAAAGTTATTTCAGTTAATTTTGACATTACTTTAACACAGCTATGTTGCTGAACATTTATCATCTCAGTGTAGGAATTTCTTAAAATGTGGGCAGTGGCAGAAGACAGAGAGGTTTATTAACAGTTTTGTCCATATTCCATCAGCCTTTGACCCATGCTGCCACAAAGAATCACGCATTATCAGTCTGAGGGTGTTCAATTCACCAGCTGCTACAAAAGTGAGACCAGTACTTAAGCTTAGGAGAACTGATCAAGTACAGAGACCAAAAGCTATGACAGTTGATGCAGAGATTAGGAGATAATGAAATATCAAGGTTTGTTAAGCAGAATGATACAAAACACAAATGAAGAATTGAGAACTACATCAAGTTAATGGAAGGTATTTCTATATGCCACAGTGTGGAGGCAAACCAGTTAGTTAATGGGTTGATAAACTGGCAAACAGTTACATTTATGGAATCTATTGGCCATGAGCAGTCCAAAATTTATAATTACCAGTTGTGGCTCTGAAGCTGGTTATGAGGCAAGGTGGAATGGACTTCAACAATAGAGATGGAAAAATGCTGCAAAGGTGTGCCTTCTTTCCACTGGAGAATGCGGCTGGGGAGCGGAGTTGCCTCTGTTTTACAGCAGAGTGCAGAGAGATGGCAGCTTCAAGCCATGGAGAAAGGTCATAAGGTTGCCTATTGGAGCCCTCCTTTCCCCTGGAGAGTGAAGTTCTAGTAAATAGCCATTATAAGGCATATGGTAAGTTACTGGATAAAGTCAGTCCATTCATGGGTCTCAAACACATACCGAATGACCCTTTAGGAGCAATTATGAAGGCATCAGTGCTCCTATAATGGGACTAAGTGTGCAATCCACAGAACTTAAAAACACAAACTTCGCAAATCACCTTTTTATTGTCTGGAATTTAAACTAATTTTAGACAAGTTCCTCGTTCACATGGTTGTGAAAAGCAAATGTGAACCAAGTTAAACCCATGCAGCATCTTCCCAAGTCTGCAGATTGTGCTAACATCTTCATAGCTTTGCCAAGCAACAGATGAGTGAGGCTTACAGACTTCATTGCCACTAGTCTCATGAGCAACAGATGCCTACTTTTTTAATGCCAAGAACTTGTTCGAAGTACTGTTACACACAGAGGTGGGTAGTGAACAGCTGTAATTATTCACCAGAAGGCCACCACAAAAATCAAAGATTTTTATTATACAGTCTACCCTTTTCACCCAGAGAGAAGCTTAAAGATGAAAGAGGTGTCAGCCTCTATATTTTTATGAGTTTCCTGTCTCTTGACAGCCCTGAAGCAGGTTCCAGAAACAGCTCCCAGCTATACATCCCAGACTTTCTTCCAGTAGCTCCACTATAGGCAAAGCTGAGGGTCTTATCGCATACTACAGAAACGAACATTACCGCTTAAGGACAAGTGCATACTCAAGTCCTAACAGCAGTTTTACATTACAGTAAGATAGGCAGAAGTTCTTACTTAGGAAGTTAAGTACAGTCCTCTCAACAGGGAGGAAACATTCATGCTACTTTCCGATTGCTGGCTACAGGATGGCTTGGGAGCAGAATGGGAACTGAACCACAATACAAGGCCAGGCTCTCCCATGTGGCCACAGCTTTTAGTGTTCTGTACAAGGCAACTCTTCCTTTAAAAAGGATGCTGGCAACTTCACTACAAAAGTTAGTTATGCTGGGGAAATAGTACAAAGGAGAGGTGTTTGCTTTTCTGTTATGTCACAACAAACAGAAGCCCACATGCTTAATTAGCAATACTGATGGTTTTGGTACCATGTTACAAATCTACTAAATCCATCAAGACAGCATGCAGTACTGCAGATTGAGCATCACACACATACTGTACGCTTTCTAGTTATTCTCACGCTTGAGTGTATTCATTTCCCAACAACTGAAAGGACCACCAGTACTTAAATATGCTTTTTGATTAATCAGTAGCTCACCATGTTCGGTAGCTTCTGTATTCATTGTTTCTACATCTGCAGCATCATGCATCTCTTCATCCTCATCATCATCCTCTTCTTCACCGTGTAGCTCTTTTGCAATGAGCTGTCTCGCCAGTTTGATGTTTCGTCCTTCATTGTAGTGCATTTTTCTCTTCATTTCAAACTGTTTCTTCTTCTCTGTGGACAAGCAAATGCAAATATTTATTTCTTCCCTTTAAAAAAGAAAAAAATTATTTCCTCTTCAGAGAGGCACTAACTGCTTCCTAGGTCAAATTTATGCCTACCTTGAAAGTCCACTGATTACATGATCAAGCAATCACAGATTTTCATTATTTTCTTCAAGCAGTGGAGTGTTCTTTTAAATGAGTCTGAATTACAAAAACGCTAGTAATTAGTGTACTGGAATGGCTGAAGCACTTTTAAAAGAACCTGTCTGCAAGTAAGAGGAAGTCTGAACCAAGAGAAGCATCCAGTAACAGCATACAAAATTCCAAAGTTTCGCAAGCCTTATTTCTAAGTAAACTTAAGGACAAATTGAGACATACTGGCGGGATAAAAGATGAACTTTTGCAGATGTTTGACTTGACTCCTGGCTAGCTACCAAAGGCCAGTTATGAGGATATATTTACCACATGTAGAAGAAAATATTTTCCACTTTCCCCATGGCCTGAAGCCTAATTTTGCTCCATATATTAAACATTAGCAAGTCTAGCAGTAACGTCTTATAATTAAATTAATATTTGCTTATTGGCAGTCCCAACACTGTTTTTTTCTTCCTTTAGAATAGTAAGGTTACACACTCAAAGTTGTGGCCAGGAAGGACAAGAAGCAACAGCTAGGTAACACAAGCCTGAAACCTTAGAAGCATTGCTGTCTGACTGTTTCTTCAAAATGTTCTAGTGCAAGCCAACACAAAACAACAGCTCTGTTGCAGATGCATGAGGCAATCTGTTTAGGAATAAATGTAGATTTCCCACTGGATCCATCTACTAGTTTCTTTGAAAACAACAGAAATATCATCTGTATATTTGCAAGCAATTAGTAGCACCTTTACTACAGTGGTACTCGCTGAATCGTTAAGTCTACCTGAAATACGTTCAGATTAAGAAGTACTCCCTCATGCCAAAACCAGAAGTTTCTCATTTGAATTCCCACACCTTAAGCTTGTATACAAAGGGACAGCCAGTAACAGCAACTTCCTGCTAATCTGTAGGTCCGAAACCAAACAGTTCCAACTACAAACAGTGTATTTGTTCGATCTTACTTACCCTTCAAAGACTATCTCCATTTTCAAATGACAACATTTGTGTTAGACAGTACTTTTTCTTCCCAAATATTTCCTACTAAAAGTCTGAAACTATTTGTAGGGGAAAAAAAAAAACAAACCAAAACCAAGAAAACAACTTATGCCTACCTCGTTCTTCAGGTGTTAATTCTTCATCTTCTTCCTCCTCCTCACTGCTTTCCTCTTGCTTTGCTATAATCTTGGGCCCTTTACCTTCAGCTGCAGCTGCCAGTCTGCATAAAATATGCAATACAAAATGCTCAAGCAGCAAGTTTTTCACTATTTAAAACACATTAAATGTCAGAACACTCATACAAACTGCTTTGTTCATTATTTTTGCCATATTTATGTGTACTAACAACCTGCGAAATGTTTAAAGTACCAGTGGCTCTATCAAACACCAAAAACTACTTAATTTGACAATAGCGAGAGTGTGACTTCTAGAGAAATGAGCAACACCTTTCCACAAAGAAAAAGTACTCCAGGAAAAGGAAAATTATCTTAACATTTAGTCAGTTTTCTATGACAATACTTACTTTTTACTCAACACATCTGCTTTTAAGGGCTCATTTGATTCTGAATCACTCACTGCATCCTCATCATCTTCTCCTACCATGCTTGAAAGGCAAACAAAGAAGGTAGCCTTTATCAATAATTTGCTGCTTAAAATTTGCTTGATCAAAGTAAAAATCTTACAACATTCAATTAAAAAGACTCCTTTGATACTTTAAAAACTTTCCAAACAAATTTAAATACTGATATGAATGACAACTTTATATTCTAGTACACAGGTGTTAATTGAAATAAAATCAATAAAAGTCAGACTTATTCCATTCAAAGCCTAAAGCCTGCTAGACACAAACCTTCTAAAAATTGACTTTGTCCTTTTTGACAGTTCTTCTTGAGAGCTATAAGCCTTTATTTAGAAGCTTTGCAAATTGGAATATGTTGCATATATCCAGTAGGCCTGCACAGTCTGTCAGGCGATCAGCTATACTAAATACTACAACATCCACAAAGTCAATTTTGTTGTAAGACTTACGCCACCTGGCATCATTTAGGATAGCAGTTTATCAAGCCTACCTGTGGTAAGGAGTACTTGGCTCATCTATTTTCATCAAGCCATAATCCTTGCCTGCTGGGTGGTAAGTAGCTATGATGTTCATTTCATCCCACTTCTGGGATTTTTTACTGAAATAAGAAAAGAAAGTTAAATTTTCTTATCTTCTAAAAACAATTAGTTCTGTTTGGCCACAGAAAAGGAATGTTTAGAACGTCTTTTGACCTCTACTACATACTAGGCACAAAGAATTTTGTTATGACACAAGCGTGTTCGAAGTATGGCTATTAAACACTGTTCTCTATATATTTTAGTTAAGTCATGACAAATTATCAATGCAACTTAATTTCCTTAACAAGTCACAATAGCTAAATAAACTCAGTGATCTTAATGTATTCTTATTCATATACACACATGTATATTTTCTCAAGAGACTACCGGTCTTGTTCAATCACTGTCCCATTAACTGTTTGCTCTTTTTACAAGTTACTGTAAAATCATTCTTCCTCTTATTACAACCCACAACACTTCAACAAAACCAAATAACTTCCACCTCGGCTCTGCTCAGTGAGCTGCTATGATTACTAGCGAAACTGTTGCATAAACAATACCAACAAATAACTTCCTGCAGTAAAAGAAATAGCACTGAACAGGCTGGTTATTAATACTGCTTTTGTCATCCTGAAGTGGAATCATAAACCAGAACTGATTCACTGCTGTAATTAAGCCGAGGGAGTGTCACATTTTACACAGACAGGCACCAGTGATGTTACATTATTTTGAATTTCCTCAATTGATCAGAGAATGTACCCTTTCATGTATATTTGCAGAAACAAAAGTCCATCCACCTGGACTGAAAAAATATATAAACCACAAGGAAAGCAACAGTCTTGTGGACAGAGGAACAGTCACTCCTCCACTGATCTAAAAGCCACAGAAATGTTTAATCAACAAAATTTACCAGGTTCCACATTTTCTCTAAAAATGTTATTGCCAGCTTCATACAAGGTGGACTTTCCAAAAGACTAAAGCAAGAAATTTATCTTTAGAATAGTAATATTAAAAAATGGAATTATTTTACCTTATGCATTAACATATTCCTGAAGTGTTTCAAATTATTATTTAAGGAAGCAAATGTTACAGGGCTTTGTTGGTTTTTGTTTTGGTTGGTTGGTCTGGAGCAGGAGGGAGGCAGTTGGCTAGAAGAATTTAACTTCTCTTATTTAAGCACAGACTGTTCCAATAACAAATTACCCGATTTGAAAAATATATTCAGTCTCAATAATACAGCTGCTCTTGAGCAGAACACTCTCTGTAAAACCAAGCTGATAAAGCAAAATTCCAAGCACAAACTAAACTTTACATTTATGGACAGCACAGCATAATACAATGGAAAAAAAAATAAAGGGATAAAAAAATATATGTGGGAGTTAATGCTGGACACTACATGCCACAGACTTACACTCCAGAAATGAATACAAATTCAGTGAGCTTAATCCCTTTAGCATATAGTAACCAATGCCAAACTCTCGTGTTTGAGGTTTCAGATCTATTTAATCATTTTGTTCGAACTGCAACACAAGAATTGCAACCTAAGCGGACAACACATGAGTCAGATTGCCTGCTCTGGCAGGGTGGAGAGTCATGAGCTTCATGATGACAAAGCAAGAGCTCTGGTCTAGGAATGCCAGTTATTCAAACCTATCTAATTAGGAGTCAAAAAAATCATCAGTTAAACATCAGCTAAACGCCTGCTTAAAGTTCATCTATGACTAACATAAGATGATCATACAGTTACATAGTGAGCGCATGAGAATTTTTACTAGCCATAGCAGTTGAACAATGGTACACAGCCTTTATAAAGAGGTAGAGCTTAGTGGAAGAGGAAACATGACAGATGGGAGAAACTCCCGTCACATGCTTTGTGTTCACCCAGAGCACATCAGGGTTTACTGCCTGGGCTTACAACTCAATACCTAGTAATAATATTGGCAACCCAAGAACAGTCTCTTTGACGTACACTGCTCTTGAAATTAAGACACCCTACCACTGTAATTCAGTAACTTACAAATACAAGACTGAGGAAGACTCTAGTGGTTTAGTTTTTCACACTCATTTCTTTAAACTTAGATTCCAACATTAAAAGCCCTGGCTGTGGAACACCTCCCAGAGCACAATTTAAAATTCAGCTAGGAAAAAACCTGTCATTACTGGCAAACAGACAAACGTGTTGGTTTACCCCTCCATGTAAAAAGCCATCACAGGAGGGTGACTAAGTGCTCTAAAAACACACACCTCCCTTGATTGTCTACAGTTTATCATGCTTAGGCATGCCTGAGCAGCATAACATTAATGATAGGGCTCAGGACCATCACAGGAAAACACTTCCTGACACTCCTTCAGATACAGAAATACAGAACCTAATCTTCCGTAGGAAAATCAGATTTGAAAATTCTCAGAAGTGCTCATTCGTATTCTCTCGCATCTTTAAATACATATAATAATTTATTTTGAAACCACACCTTGATAGGAGAGAAGTTTCTGCAGCATTATTACTCAAAGGAACACCTCTCACACCTCACTTGCTCCTACCATAGCAGACTCTTCTCGTGCCTTTTCCAACACCAGCTGTGGATGCACTGGATAGAGTTCCAGTGGTGGCCCAATTTCACAAGCTTCCCTCTTGCTTGTGAAAGGAAGGAAGTTTTCCAAATAAAATTATCATCACTAACAACAGTGCAAGGTCAATAGTGATGCAAATACATGAGAGCTTTACTGAACATGGTGCTTTAAAAGATGACAGCTGACACAATGAGCTCTTTCATCTGCAGCTATTTTTAAAGGTATTCAGGTCTGAATTTCAGTATTAGAAATAAGCAGAGAGGCTGCTGACAGATGTGCACGAAGAAAACAGATACCTTAATTTATAAACTATTTTTTAATCTTTAAAGAAAATCATAGCTGTACTGCTTATCATTAAGTACAAAATTATTTTTCTGAAGTCAGAAATAACACTGATTTAAATGAACTGTTGCCAACCAAAAATAATACCTGCACACAGACCAGCTATAAATACCCTATACTGATCTTTCCAGGAAATCTTCTAACACAGCCTGTCAGGTTTAGCCAACATCCTTTAACTTGCAAGGCAATTTCAGAATTAATCTAATTGACTTTATTGACTCACATTGGTAAACAGGAAATAGAAATTGGACTCCTGACCATTTAACTGCTTTGCAAGAAATTACTGTGAACTATAACCAATACATGATATACTCAGTTCATCGGTTTGTAATCTAATTTCTGATTATTCTTCAAGATGGTACAAAAGCGGCTGCAGAAAATGAAACAGAGGCTACTAACAGCCACTTTTACTTTATGTCCAGTGTGGTAGTAAACACCTTGTGCTACATTATATTAAAACAAAAAAAAAGGGGAAAATACATTTGCGTAGCATATTGCTACTTACACCCTCCTTCAAAAACATCATCTCATTCCTTCAGTTGCAGTAATTTCTCTCTGGAAAGCAGAAGCAGCTAACACAGGCAACACAGTAAACCCAAAACTTTTCATTCTTACCTTGCTGCCTGTAGCCTATATTCATGACTTAACTAAGCAAAGAGGAAAGGAATATTAACGTAATAAAAAAATAAAATTGCATCTCCATTTTATTTTATTATTATTGCTCTTCTAGCAAGAGTGAGGTCCCAAATGAAGAAAACCATTAAATGCAATTTTAGAAACAGAATTCAGGTCAAATCCTGGTCACCACAATGTGATGGAGTCTCACAACAACATTAGGCATAGCATACTGGGTGCTAACATCAGGAAAAGTGCAAGAATTCTTACTGGTCAAGGCCAGCTGCTGGCTGGCTAAAGACCACTTCTTGCATATTTGGACCAACTCACCCTGTTACAATTAAACCAAGACGTTCTTATCATTCAAAAACAAACCACATGGCCACTACATATTCTCAAGTGCGAGATCTTTACAGAGGAATCCTGCACAACCAAGAATCCGTATTTCTTTCTCATGTTTCAACCCAGCAAAGGTCCTCCCTCCAGGGACACGCTTCTGGTTACAGAGAAGCCAGCTTTGAGATGACCGAGAATAACTCTCCCATGGCAAAGCTATTTCCCAAACTGTGAACTATCCTCGTAGCAACTGCAAAACCTTTCTGTTAGTCTTTCTGAACTAGCATTTAAAAGTAATACTGCTTCTACGAGGATCTCGTAAACGGCAAAGTATCACGTCAGCTCTTTCAAACGTCGCGCTCCCAGCAAGAGGCACGACTACAGCCCCCGGGGGCCCGGCGCTCAGGCAGCCCGGCTCCCCTCACCCAGGCGCGCAGCCCCGGCGCCCCTTCGCAGCGCATACCCTGCCCAAGCGGCATGCCAGCCTCCG
>NW_010517516.1:0-17834 GCF_000687285.1 Phaethon lepturus
GTCTCTTCTAACCCAAAGATTCTACGATTCTGTGATTTGCATGCCACTGAACAGAGTTTCTGATAGTTAGTTCTTTAATTTCATAAGTAGTTCATTCAACAACACATGCTGTTTTTCTTTCACTGTTGCATCTTGATGGGACATCAGTCTTCTGCATAATGGATTACATCTCCACCAGGCTCAGATGGATACAAGTTTCATGCAACAGGCCCAGCTCTTGCAGAGTGGGAATGACAGGTGCTTTTCTCTCTGCAAAGCAGCAGGAACTTTCCATGCCCTCCTGCCCAGTGAGGAAGTGAAAGAAAACTTTCTTCACACTGCTATCAGGAAAAATCAAAGACCCATACACCTGCAAACCTGGGAGGGCACCTCACCTCTGGAGGCTCTAGGCTCAGGTGTCGCAGATTCAGTGTAGTAGGCTAGTGACCCCTGGCATCTTCTCACCTCCCTCAGGTTCACCAGAGTTCCTCCTTTTGTGTTGTTAAAAATAATTTCGGGTATTCCTCTGATTGGCCTCAGACTTCCTGTCTAAATATCACTCAGCCTTTTAGGAGCATATCAGAGCAATTAGCTCTTGAATTCTTGGTCTAATTGATGAGACAGATGTGGCTGATTTCCCAAAAGAAAGCAATTTAGAAACATGCACTAGCATAAAAGAGAACAGGTTGATCTTTCATACTCTGTCCCTGCTCTCAGAAATGTCATCTGTTGTGTTAGATTTTTAAACCCCAGAAATACCAAATTAACTCGTAACAGGTGCATATATTCTTTACAGCATTCTAGTGAACGAAGTCCTAAAACAGAAATCCAAAAATTGCAATGCCAGAAATTCAGCTCTGCTCATGCATCTTCCTGAGGCTGCTGAAACTCTCAAGGCTCACCCCCACTTGACCTCAACCCCCCTGGAACTGACTTCTCTATATCCAGTGTTCATCTGTAGCTAAAGTGTAGAAACACTGCATTATTTTATAATGGGTTATCCAGAAACAGTGGTCATTCTGTTCACTTTAGTTTACTTAGCATACCAATATCTGTATTGCTAGCTCAATGCTAGCACAATAAACTGAGAGCAAGATTTGTGTAGGCAGATAATCTTTCCTTCTTACCAATTACCCCTGCAGTTATTTGTTCTCCTCACAAGAGAATCAAAATTAAAACCCAGCTTCATTTTGGAATATAAACATGCAAGTGCAGGTGTCTCCCAGCATTCCATCCTCTGAGAAAATATTTGTTAATTTTCCCGTCTCATTAGGGAAAAAGAAAACAAAAACTCTAACACAAAACAGTTTGCAAGGATAACAAGATTGCAGGCTAGGGAACAGAGAGATATAATCCTGGAATTGATTCTGAAGCTTGAATTATACAATGAATTGCCTGTACATTGCTGAAATATGTGGGTCTTCATTTCTGGCAAACATGTCCAGATAACACTTTTCCAGTTGGAAACCATGATCTAATAGTGGTTTGATTGATCTAATAATAATATGTTCAAAATATTAACACAGATACAGGTTTACATATTTCTTGAAGCTCTGAATTTTTTTTGTTTAAGAATGCTTTGAAGGACAGAGAGAAGAGTACACTTCAGCAGCCTTCCCTGCCTTTACGCAGCAAGCAGATCTGGTGGGAAATTAAGAATAGTATTTTTAAAATGAGACAGGAAAAGAGAGTGCATGCATTTCTCTGCAGCTTTTCTGTGTCCTTTTGTGCCTGCCATTGTTCTCATGCATGGCCCATTCTGCATAGACATAAAAGCTTTACGACATAGAGGTGGTTATCTCCCCAACATGCCTAATTTACATTTTGTCTCTGAAAAAAATAGGATGCACTCGTCAACACTGCTTGAGAAGAGATTTATTTATTGTTATAGTATTTTAACATTAGCTTTTGATTAGAGTCAAAACTGAGAGAGTTTTTAAGCTATGGAGAAAGACATGTAGTTTTTAAGAAGGCAATATTGAACAGAAAGACTTGAAGAACTTTTAAAATATTAATTGAACCTGACATAGATTTCTGTTCTACTTCCTTTGTTTTTCAGGAGTGCTGCAGACTTGGTTGTATCCTGTCTGATGTTCATATCAGGTGTTGAGCAGGATAGAAAGCAGTGGCTGTTTTGAATCTGCAGTCATCAAATCAAATTAATTCTGTTTTTCATTCTCTTTACAGGAGTGCAGCTCATATTAAAACTTTTATAGGTCCCCTCTGAAATCCTTTCAAAGGGCTCTGGTCAAGAAGACTCTTTGAAAGGAGATCTTCTGTGGTAAAGAGAACTCCTGAAAGCTTAAATAGCTGGTTGTGCTTTAGCAAAGAATGTGAGGAATTCATTTCACAGGTGGGATGATTTTACCTCTGGAAATTCAGCTCTGAGTTTACAGGGTATTATTGCAGGATGGGTAGTAATTGGGGAAAATTTGGCAGACAGGGAGATTCCTGAGCCTGGTGTGTAAACATAGCTGCATAAACAATGTCTGATGCTGCAGTTCTGTAGCTTTTCTTATGATCTGTCTTTGGCGTTTCTTAAAAGAAAGCATGTCCTGCTCTCTTAAATAAGACTGTGTGGCTTCTTATTTGTAACACTCCAGCAGTCACTCACAGCACTGGAGAGAGCTGCACTGGAATACGTGTGAAGACTGTGGTCGATTTTTGAAGCTTTCAACTTGTACTGCTTTGGGTTAAGCTTTGGCTCAGGTTTGAATCCTACAGTTTTCTGTACTACATTTCAAACTACTGAGCAGGGCCTGGTTTTACTTCTTCATCAAGGGTTGAGCACAAATCCCCAAACTACCAAACATCCAAAACGATCTAAATAAAGTTTTCTCTGCTTTTTTAAAAAATTTTTTCTCTTTGTTTTTATATCTCTTGAATTCTAAATTCCCAATTTTTTATTCTAAAAACTATACAGATGTGTCCTCTTGATTTGGAATTTCACAAAAGCAAGATCAGCTCTTTGAGTTAGATTCAAACATCTGATAAATATCTCTTTCACAAAGCTTTGTGAAAGTCAATCATGTGCTTAATGTTTTACAATTTTTTCCTACACTCTTTTGCAAAGAAAGGTGGTATATGTTTTCTCTGCACCAAATACAACTCAGAAGATGACACTTTGTGATGTTCCTTTTAAAGGAAAATCTTCGTCACAAAGAAACATCCATCCAAAGGAATCCCAAAACACCATGTCTTAAAAATCTTTGAGAAGAGAGCATAGTTTTTGTATTCCATGCTAAAATAGCAAACATCTTCTGTTATAACACGGATTGTAATGTTAACATAATCAGTGTCTCTGTGCTGCTAAACTGGCACCGTATGTGCCTCTTGCACCTGAGAGCTGTGCATGGATCCAACATCATAGCCACCACACCAATTCTGCTAATTTCTTTCTTGCAGATCCCTGTATTCCCAGTTCAGATCTTGTGCTTCCAGTCTCCTGGAATAATAATTCCTTTTTTCTTTTTTTTTTTTCATTATCTGATATGAGCAGCAAACCTCTTATTTTACTCTCCAGAATTGTATCACTAATTTGTTTGGGGGTGGCAGGCCTATCTAATCTCTTTCAGAAAATCTGGCATAGTAGGATGTGTTTATTCCAGGACCTGCACTGTTGCTATTATTCACCATGCAGCTGAAGGCGAGAGGGTGCACTGCCCTTTGTACTGGCACAGAGAAGAAAACTTCTTTATGATATAACCATGAAGGCATTTGTATTAAAACCACATGGGGTAAATTAGTGTTTCACTGTTGCACTTGAGAAGGAAAAGTCTGAATCATTTAGCTAAAGCAACTGTAAAAAATCCAGCATATTATGGAAAGTTCTCTTCAAAAACACAATTTGAAGTTTTTTTGTTTAAGAACCGAACTTGACTGAAAAATAATTGCAAAAGAACTCTAGAAGGCCTAATACAAGAAACATTAAGTCTTCCAAAGAGGCAAAAGTGTAAATTCCAGAAAGAGATTTAGGGTTGATCCACCAGCTATTTAACTGCTTTGTTTCATGATATTGTCCTTCCTATTTCGTGTTTGCTGAGAGATGAGTTTAATGGAATTAAATATTCCCTGCTGTTCTTCATAGTTATGTGAGTCCTGCTTTAAAAGTAATTCCTTTTCATCTTAATAGTTTCAAGATAGTCTTGCTTCCTTACTGAGCCCTGGACAGACACCTGGAGAAAGTTTGCCAAGAGCTGGGAAGTCTGTGTCTGGATGCCTGAATAGGGTTTGGCCTCAAAAGGACATACATTGTCTTCAGTAAGGAAAACATTTGAGATGCCGGCTTCAACTGTGAGAAACATACAGCCATTTCCCATAAATGAATATTTGTTGCCTTCTCCTTTTTCATTCCCTGCTTTTTCTTTTGACTTGTAGTTGGGCTGTGTGTTTAGGTATGAAGAAATCATCTGGTCAAAATGAGCAGTTTTTACTTCAGTCAGCAAGATATATAGTTGTCTAATGATGAAATTAGAATTGGTCATACGATCTGAAGTTCATGGATACATTTTTCAGCATCTTCTATTAATAAGAAATTAGTAGTAGAACTGCTCTGCTGTATGGTTCAATCAGTATATAAAGTGCCTGTCTGCAGGCACTTGGGAGTGTTTCTTGAAAATTTCTTTCCTTGTGCCTTCCAGCTAACTTCTTTACCTCACCACCCCGTACTGGAAAACCACTGGTCCCTAACACCCCCTCCCCAGTAAAGAGCAACACCCACCGGGCAGCATAGGCGGGATGAGGGAATGGTGCTTGAACAGAAAGGGAATCATGTCAGATCATTTTCCCACCTCTTGGCAGAATCCTCCCAGACACACCATCCTCTCCCCACAAAAACAGTGCTGCATTTCCAGCTTTAATCAAATTTCAGATAGAGACATGATGTCTCCCATTTGCTGCTATTGACTACCAGCCTCGTAAGTGCATTATTCTTGGAGCAAAGACACTAAAAATCTCCACAATAAAGAAATTAATTGCACATAATTTCATGCCTCCTTTGTGCTCTTTCCTGAAAAATTCTTCCAAAATTTTCTTTTGTGGTGAGTCATCCCTGGGGACAGATCGTAGAAAGAAATCAATCTTCACTGGGAGAAAGAAAGGAGATATGTTAAAATACGTTAAAAAAAACATTGAAAATGTTGTCCCAGACAAACTTAGTACAACAACATCTGTGTGAACTGCTTGAAATCACAGAAAAGGAGACAAAAAACCTATGGTGCAGAGTGTCAACCACCTTATCATGTAGCAGTGAGCTATATGAACTTTTTTGTGCAGCTACTGATTGCTCTCATCTGTTTTATCTGTGCTTCAGACACTGGAGCCTATTCAGCAGTTACTGCAGAGCGAGGGCTCAGGCAGGTGTCACATCCCCAGCATTGCATCTCCAGCCACAAGCCTCCAAAAGTGAGGACTTAGATGGTCCCTTCTCCCCTGTGCCGTGACTCGGATTTGAACCGAGGTTGCTGCGGCCACAACGCAGAGTACTAACCACTATACGATCACGGCAAGCTACAAAGGACATGTCCAGTGTCTCACTGTTTTCTGTCCCCTCTAGCAGAGCTGCGCAAGCATTGCCACCTAGCACAGACATCTGGGTGCTGGGTGCAGTGCTGGGCTCCCCAGTGCAAGAGAGACATGGACAAACTGGAGAGAGTCCACTGAAAGGCCACTAAGATGATGAAAGGCTTGGAGCTTGGAGAGGGTGAGAGAGCTTTTTATGCTCAAGAGCAGGCTTAGGGGGGGATCTTATCAATGTGCATAAGTACCTGACAGGAGGGTAAAGAGGATGGAGGCAGGCTCTTTTCTGTTGTATGCAGTGACAGGGCAGAAGGCAATGGGCACAAATTGAGATTTCTTTTAAATCTAAGAAAAATTTCTTTACTGTGAGGGTGGTCAAACACTTGACCAGGTTGCCTGGAGACGTTGTGGAGCCTCCATTTTTGGAGATACTCAATCCCAACCGGTCATGGTCCTCGGCAACCAGCTGTGGCTAACCCTACTTAAGCCACAGTGGGACTAGAGATTTCCAGAGCAGCTGGCCAGCCTCAGTGATCCTGATTCTCAGGAAAGCAAACAAAAAAACCCCACTCAGACCTGCCAACCAAAATAAAATGTCAGTGCTTGCAAATTATTATTTTTTTAACATTTCTGTAATGTATATCTGTGCTTAACAGCACAGGCTCAACAGCAGAGGGAGTTCATGAGTGCCAAAGAATGGGATACTGAAAGCTTGACAACCTTCCCTGTCAACATCCGCAAAGCCTGTGTGAGTGGAGAAGTAAGCAATAGCTAGAGGTTGAGCATCTTAGTTGGTACAAAAACATTTAGGACACCTTTAAGTGTCTTCTCCCATCTTTTCAGAATTGACAAAGGCTTTGTAACATGGATCTTTCTCAGTGCGTGTATGTGTTATATTTTTGCTGGGAGTTAGAGGTGCCAAGTCATGGGTATGAATGGTTAAATGTACAGATTAGCAAGATTCCCTGGAATTTTCTAGCTTCTTTTTTTGCCAAGGTGAATGAATATAGATTACATTGTTTCAGCCAAACTCCCCGTGATTATGAAAAAAGGAGCTGGTTAAATTTTCTTCTACTAACCACAAATAAATAAAAAGATGTCAGTTTGCCAGTCTATTCAGACTATGCTCTTTCTTCTTTCCTCTTTTTTTTAATAATTCCACCCAATGTGGTTAGTTGTATGTGCTGGCATAATAACAGGAATATCCACAATTGTGCTGCAAATTAATTCCATTTCTAGGAGTTTATCTTGTCCCAGTATTTGCAGTGCCTTGGATTTGATCCAAAGGTCTAAATTATTTTAATAGTGCACAAGGCCACATTTCTGCACTTAAACATGTATGTACAGCTTTTTTTGCATTGATTTGTAAGATTCTATGTGCTAAATGACTTTTACATCTGTAGTACTCATGCACGGTCTCGTGTTGATTAAATGCCTATCTACTTCATATATAAGGCCTACTAGAATCCCAGTAATCTATTTCTCTGTCACTTTCACCCTGCTTACTTCTCTTTTATTGAAACCAAACCAGATTATTGTCAGAGAACCTAGTGCAAAGCTACTGATTGCATGATGCTGTGTGTCATTCAGGAAAAAAAGTGATTTTTAAAACATTGTAAACTCCAAAGCATGTTTGCAACTTTAGTAAGTATGCCTCTGCCTCTGATTCAGCTTGTGCATTTGTAACTATTAAACCTGACTAGTTGGTATTGGTACCAAGAAAAAAACTTGTCGCATTAGACTGTGTCAGCATGTCTGAATACAAAACATGAGCCTCTGGAGATTCTTTGATTTGATAGCATGTCAGTTATGTTTCTTTAATTGACTGTGGTTGCTAAAATTTAGCTAAGAGCTTGATTAATTTGGAAATTGGGAATCTTGGCCTAGTGGTACTGAATACAAGTAGAACTCCTTGCAATAATCCTGGCACACTGTGTTTGAAGTATTTCCCCCATTTAAAAATGATCCAGGAGACGGTGGTTGGGCCTAACTTGGTAGCAGAAGCAGAAGAAATGTAGCTATGCTCACAGATGGTAAGGTTGCCTTACGTTCAAGCAGACAATGTCAACATCAAGGAAAAGAAGGCTCCAGAATAAGATAAAACCCAGTGGCAAGTGGATTTGAACTAAAAGCATGTCATCTTTTCTGTGTTCAAGGTGATTGCAATTTGGAGACAGCAGGACCTCTCAGGCATATAAGCATCCTAACTTACAGTGGCAGAACAGACCTCTGCCCCAAGATATCTAAAAGGCCATTTGTAGTACAATTTTTTGTATTGCAGGAAATGTTAGTGCTACAGTCCAGACTATGCTATTGCTTCCAGTAAAATCCTGTCACCCTGATATGTCTTCCCCTTCTGTTACTGCCTTTCTTTCCTTGTGTATTGTGACTTAAATTTTTACTGGCCTGAATTTCAGAAAAAAAGAAGTGAACCTCCTTAAGGTGTGTGTGTTTCAAGGCAAACTCTTTGATAAACTAAGTTCCATTGCAATCATCCTGATGACATGGTACCATTAACTGAGCCTGAAAAGTCCCTGTGGTTGAACTAAACACTTGCAACACAGTGTTATCTTTGCAACTGGGTAAAACATAGAAATTGAGCTTCTTATTATACTTATTTTTTTAGTTGTCTGAGTTATTATGTGTGGATAAATTATATGAGATTTCAATGCAGCATACAGAATGCCTAGGATATGTATGCAATGTAATATTAAACAGTAAAAATATTTGGTTTTGAAGTGCATTAGTGTTTTTTCAATAGAGTTTTAAAAAAACACATCCTTTTTCAAAACCCAAGGTTGATGAAGGACATCTCACTATTTATAATCACTTTTTAAGTTAATTTCTCATCTTATGTTAGTACTGGCTTAATGTAAGAGCTAGTGAATGTTTTTTACTTAGACATGGATTTTCATAGGGTCTAAACAATACACGATAATGAGCCTGCCTTTAAGTAAACCTGGTTGGCAAATACAGCATACGTGAGCCTGAGGAAATCCGTAAAGCATCCTGTGATCCTGTTCAGTTGGAATTCTTCTGGTGCAGAAACTTGCCTCACATCACGCTGAGAAGAAACCAGAGGGGAACAGTGACAGTGGACTGAAAGCTAATAGCTATCCCATCCAGCTATGTTTCAGTCTGCCTGGCACACATAACCCAAAACTGGTCTTCATTTATGACCAGTATTTGTTTTACTTTTTATTTTTTAAAGTTGTTCTAGCTCCAAGGCAATTTAGAGGTGACATATCCCTCTGTAATGGGCATGTCAGACCACAACAGACCATTGTTTGGAGACTCCTGGTTTGAAATCCTATGCTCAGATTTGATGTAGATGCACGGATAGATACAGTCAAGGCCATCTGTTTAAATGAACAGCAAAGTCCCACTTGCAAAATTCTCAGACTTTCGGGTGCTATAGTGCAGAGGAGCCAAGCAAATGTAGATTGTCCAGACAGTACTGTACTGCATCTCTTCAGAAGAAACTTTTCCATCAAGTAACTAATGCAATGGTGGAAAAATTTTGTGGGAGCCACATTTAACTTGATTTACAGCTTGTTTTATGGAAAGGATAACTGTGCAAAGGAAATGTTCACACACCTCTTATGCAATGGCTGCTTAATGTTGTATGTAGAGGACTGACAAAAATATTCAGAGCAGCTGTAATAATGAAATACTCATCAGGTCATTCCAATCACATAATCAAACTGTATCTGATCATGTATTTAAATGTCTTTCAAATTAGGAAAATGGTTTCAAAACCAATTGCTTAAATAACACATTGTTGATAAAACGAAAATTAATTGGGAATGCATTAGGATGTCAGAGATTCAGCTTTCACAAAACAAACTCTACATGACACCCAGAACGTTTTTAAATAAAGTTTAGGTTTTGGTTTTGGAAATAAACAGGTCTCCATGACTTGTTGCAATATGAAAATTTCTCTCAACAGAATTATGTAACAAGGAATTAAATAAACTTTCAATCGCACATCTGCAGCCAAACTGCTTGTTATCTACACTTTGGACTAGGCAGCATTGTCCCCTTTAGCATCAGCCAGCAACCTCTCTCTTGCGTGCATCCCAAGCTCCTCCTGTGCTTCTTCAGCTTGAAAGACGTTGTTAGTATCCTGAAATCTTCATCATAATGACTAGTTGTGCCACTTCCTCTAATACATAATAGTCATTGGCAGCACAGCATAATCCTTCTAGCAACACATTGCTACTATCCCATGCCTAGCAAACACCAGAGGTGCTTAGATCAGAATTGGTACCCTTCTCTGCTGGGGCATCTGCTTTCCTGCCCTGATGGATATTTATGAGAAAGCCACATGATACATGTGTTTGCCTACCATCGCCAGCTCATAGCACCTATGGCTGGAGTAACTGTTCACAAATATTGCTGTTACAGTTCAGCATTTATCTTCAGCTATCAAGCTGTCCTCATTGCTGTTGCAGGAAAAATGCTACCAATGCCACACACAAGAGGACAAAAATATTTCTATAAGGGAACCCATAGAGATTCCTTTTTGTCTCCTTAAAGACTCCCCTGCTTTCAGCTGCTGCCTGTAGGCCCTGATTTCCAGTGTAAAATCATGTCACAACACAATTAACAAGAGATGAATAAAAGCTAAGACAGTCCATAAACAGTTCAGTTATGTGGACTGTTGTGCAAATTGATCAAATATTTGTATAATTTTGCTGAAACTTGACATGGTACTTCACCTTCTCTAAAGGTGCTTTCAGATTTCTTCTCTGAGCTTTTTTAGGGATATTTCCACTCCTGATACCAAT
The DNA here is from genome assembly GCF_000687285.1 of Phaethon lepturus. NCBI lineage: Eukaryota > Metazoa > Chordata > Aves > Phaethontiformes > Phaethontidae > Phaethon > Phaethon lepturus. Next base: position 10,287 of record NW_010517516.1, read on the forward strand.
TTTTTTTTTTCAGAGAAATGTGACATTGGTACCACCAGATCTGCTGTTACTCAGAATATCACTTGCTCAAATCGATGTACATCATCTATACAGGACTACTCTTTCTGTTGTTTGGCTACCAACAACTCTTTTCTTCTCTTCTGTCTTCAATGTTTCCTTCAGATTTTATGATGTTTTATTGCTGAAAACACCCTCACAAGCATAGGGGATGGTATATTATAAATATATCACAAATTCATTCTGTATAATGCTGACAACATGAACTTCAGCATTAGCCTAGCAAAATGCTATTATTGCCAGTGAGTTAACAGCAGTGTACCAGAGGGCCCATGAGAGCTCAAGTACATTTCCTTGTTGATATCATCCCATTGGCAACTGGCAGGTGTTGACTACACACATGCTAGTGCTTGTCCTGCTTCTGTAATGTTTTTTGGATTGCAATGAGAAGATACCACAATTTTTGTTTTCTTTTTTCATGTACCATCTTGTATCTCTGGGGATAGCTTTTGTGAATTCAGTAGTGACCCTTATACTGGCTGCATTTAGAGCTCCCTAAGCACCAGCTCAACAACCTACGGTATAAACCCCACATAAACGCATTTTCTATTCTGTAATAAAAGCAGTAGATTTTAAAACTTATTCTAATGTCAGTTAATTAATGTTAAAATAAGGAGGTTCAGATGACTGTAGTCATATTTTGTTGTGCTAATTGCCTCTTGAATATGCTATTTGGGGTAAGGAAAGTGCTGCTTAGCGGATGACAAAACGAGAGCCACTGTTAGTAGGAGCCCCTTCAAACTCTGGAGGTAGCAGAAATTTCTAGTGCTTTCAGTCCTAAAGTAAGAAAGACATTACACTCCATGACGAGGTCTTCTATTGTATCTACTGAATGCAAAATAAACAAACAAACAAAAACCCCCAAACAAATCCCACACATATATTGTTAAAAAATTCCACAATCATTTAATATGCTACATGCAGCATCAAAGTGATTAAGATCCCATATTCATAATGTTTTGTTACGTTGCAAAATTGCAGAGTATAAAAACTATCTGGCTTCGATTTGCATGGTAATTAAGATTTACCTGGCAGGAGTTCATAAGGAACAGGCACAATAATGTCAATCTTCTGGCTTCCTTGAGAAATCTAATCTGTGACCCCTCGCTCTGTCTTCAACTGGTCTGAAAAAGATTTTCATACACTGAATACATATTTTTGGAGTACTTTTATAAAAGTACAATTGCTCAAGCAATTGGTTGGTTGATATCTGTGAAATAACAAAACGTTAAGCAATTACCATGTTAAAAATCAGTCCAGGAGCTGGATAATATCATGATCTAAACCTCAGAACTGAATTAAGGGCATTGATTAACACCATCTGATCCCAGAAATTGACTCACACTGTTAAAATCGATGCAGTGGCTATTAAATGATTGTTTAAACAGCTGACAATTATTTAATAATGATTTCACCAGTTATGTCTGTATTTTGAATATTTGAAGGATTCAGATTTCTCACTGATATGATCTGATTTGTTTCACTGAGAGTCTACCCTTAATAGTACTTTTTTGTCAAAAAATATATACTGGGGCCAAAAGAAAAGTGGCAAGATTTTCTCTGTAAGCGGAAATGCTGTTTACCAAACCTTTCCTCACCGTGTTTCTCAGTATCTTCCCCTTTTTGATGTACATGAGAATCATAATAAACATGTGATGGGGGGACAGTTTTTGTAAGGTTTGGGCCTGTAAAGTCATTGCAGTTTCACACGCTGTTCTGTTTGTAATTGCACTAGGTTTACTGCTGCCACCTCCCATCTGTTAATCACTGCTACATTCACCAGAAGTTATAACCAGTTCACATCTGCCAGCATAACCAGTTCACCTTCTAAGGGGGCTCTCGGGATGATATATCTTCCCTAAACAACTTTCATGGTAGGAAAGACTGATTATGAGCGAGATACAAAAACTTGGTTTTGGAGGACAGTGACAGGGAACAATAATATTAAGCTAGCTCAGTAGTGCCAGAACATCATGGCTGATATCTCACCTGGCTGTAAGATGAAAGGGAGTGGGAAAATTGGCTGTAGGCTTGCATCAGCTGACCACAGTAGGCATGTCATTCAGGCTATATGTAATTAGGTTTTCCATCTGTAAAAAGTCTCTCAAACGTACTGTGAGAATTTCATTTGTTAATGTTGGCAAATCTCTGTTTCTCAGATATGATATTGTCTGTTATCTAGATATTAATTATTATGACATTATGGTAGGATTATGGTTATATATGATCATGAATATTATGATATTATGATGTCTAGATATTAATTAGATTATATAAATGATACATCAGTGCCATTTCAAAATCAGATATATTCCTAAGCATAATTTAAGAACTCCTTTTATGAAGCATTAGTAGCAATTACAGCTACTACAGGATCCCAATATTTATGCAATCAAGTAATTATCAAACAAATTATTACATGAGCTGTCTGAAACGAATATAACCTGAAAAGGTTCAAGTCACCCTGAGGCAATTAATCTCTTCTTCTGCAATGACCAGAACCTATCAAACATGACCTTATCTTCCATTCATTTTGCAGTTCACTATCAGTGTCCTCAGTCTACAGCGCATTCATTGCTGTGGTATTTTGTGAGGAGGGCAAAGCACTGAGAGCCCAGAAATCTGACTTCTGTTCTCTTTTCTCTCCCAGTCCTGTCTCTCCTAGTCTCCCATCTAACTATAAGTCCTTATTTTTCATGGCTGATAGAAAAGTGCTTTGCAAATCATGGATGAAACACATGAAAGAAGGCCACCCACAACATGTGGCTAATTTTAACACCAGTACGTATAACACTGTCCTAAATGTGGCTCCAACTCAAATGCCTAACCGCAGTCTTAACAATGATAATTGGTTGGAAGGATTTAAAGCCTTCATAAGTATTAACCAACACAGTTTCACAGTTTTTCTGAGATGTTTAATAAGTTGAAGCAGAACGAGGTAACTGCCATGCCTGTCATGACATAAATTTTTACGATGACTCAAATGACAGAATTGGTCCTGATTTTAGACCTCACTTTGACTAAAAGTGTAGCACGGTGACATTATTATTACTGTCAAACACAGAGCATGGGGCTTTTTTCTGTATTACTAGATTACACAAATGTGCTTACACTTAGTTATGCTCCATGAAAACCGTTCCAAATTATTTATCTGTTAAGAATCAATACCTTGTTTTATGTAATTTTTACTTACTATGTCTAGTTAGGCAATGTTTTTTTTCCCAAAAATCTTAAACAACTTAATATTTAACTGAGCATTTTCACTGGGTAAAACAAGGTCCCTCTGCTGGATCTGCAGAAAAGAGTATGGATCTGCCTAGGTCCTGTGGATGAAGGCTGGGCATTGACTGGGGCTCTGCCGTTCGTTTTAGAAAAGTGGATTTTCTTTTTGATCTTGCTTGTTAAAAGCACCACTTTTAAGGGTGTCCCTTTTAAGGGACAGGAGTCAAAGCTTTATCTATAAGAAGTGTTGAACCATTGGGAAAGACCACTGGCTCCAAAGGACAAAGAGGCCTTTCCTGGGACTAGTGTTTTTCACTAGTCATTAGAAAGCCACGCCTTTCTGTGAAAATAAGCTAATATTTTGACTAATAAAAGAAACTATGTTATGCCTTTTCCAACGCTGAGGAGCTTAATTCACTGTCTGCTATACCTCACATCTGTCTTTCCCATGACAGCTGAAAAATTGCTCAGCTGTCTCTTTCAAAAGCGTGGGACCAGTTTAAAAATCATGAGATTTGATAGGAAACCATTAAGACACCAAGAGAGCACATTTTTGAGGGGGCTGTGCAGAAGGAGAGAACAAGCAGATAACCATTTTTTGAAGTTCTCTTTTCTTAATGAAAACTGAGATTCGATAATCATAATTTTATTTGCATATTATTTATTAATTGTAATTATATTATTATAATTATTATTTCATCCTCCATCTCCAAGAGTTGCTTAAGGAAAAACACCAAACATCACAAAAATCAGAATTAAATAGTGACACACAACAACACCACAATTCTTGAAGTCTGCATCAAAGTCCTCATTTTTCAAAGTTTGGTACAAAACAAAACTCAACTATGACAAAACGTGCCCTTACTAAATACTCTTTGGCCTTTTGATCATTGCTGTCCTTGGACTCAGCATATGCTAACCGCTGTGTACAAACCAAGGAGCTTCTAAGATGTGTGACATGTTTCTGTTCCAAGTTGCAAAGTTTCATAGATGCTTGTAACATTCTGTCCTTACCAGAAACTGTGACCAATTAAGCCTAGAAAGCTCTCTTGGCTAGATCAGCTTGTCTCCAAAACAGACAGAAAGCATGTTCCATATTAAACTGTATTATTTTGCACGTCTAATTTAAGACCCTTTGGGAACTGGTTTTCATCAATCCCACTGCATCTTGCTCCTCTTCCCTGCCTCTTGTAGCAGGCTAATACCCAATAGTTACATATGTAGATCTTTTGGGATTTTATTCATGTGATTTACATGAATTGATATTCTGATATGTATATCAAAATTTGATAATTTTGATATGTATATGCTGAAGAAGTAACAAAACTGAAAGTGAAGAAGGACCAGAACTATCTTTCCACACAACTGTGGAAACTCTTTGCTTTGTTACGTGGCTATAGAAGGATTGTGTGCTTCAGCATAGCTACGTGTTTAGATCTGCATGTTACCTTCTGCTTCGTCATATCTAAATGTACACTGATAATTACTGTAGAAAAGGGCTATTCTTTAACAGGATGGGATTAATAGACTATGCTGCAATTTCCTACGGGAAAAAGCTGCTCAGAATCACAGAATCACAGGGTGGTTGAGCTTGGAAGGGACCTCTGGAGGTCATCTGGTCCAACCTCCTTCTCAAGCAGGCCCACCTACAGAAGGTTCCCCAGGACCATGTCCAGACAGCTTTTGAATATCTTCAGAGATGGAGACTCCACAACCTCCCTGGGCAACCTGTGCCAGTGCTCAGTCACCCTCACAGTGAAAAGGTGAAAATTTTCTAATGATCAGAGGGAACCTCCTGTGTTTCAGTTTGCGCTCACTGCCTCCTGTCCTGTCACTGGGCACCATTGGAAAGAGCCTGGCAGCATCTTCTTTACACCCTCCTTTCAAGTATTTATATACCTTGATAAGATCCTCACTGAGCCTCCTCCTACATGGACGAGACTGGACTGGCCACTGCTTCCTTCTTCGTGCTGTATCTCTGCTCTGGTTAACAGGAAACTATCCCTAGATGTGTTTGCTCATGCAGAGAGAGAGCACAACTCATCTACGAACAGGACATGCCTTTTAATGGGTCAGAGCAGCAACACTATAGACATGATGAAGCCAGATATTTCCACTGTGTTTTTTGGGGAAATGTTTTCACTGACAGAATTAGATGGGGGAAGTCCTAGTAAAAACATTGCCGTGTCTGCTGTTGGAGTTTTTTTGTGGTGTCCACATGGCAACCTGCCAGCAGAATTAGGTAAATCAGAGCTAGCTTTTTTACCTTTAAAGCAACTCTTACTGCCATCACTGAAAAGGCACTAGAGTTAATGTAGGAGACCTCCCAGAAGAGCTTAGGGTTAGCATAGCTGCAGTAAAGGATGGTAAGGTCATCATCTGTTGGAAGTAAGCACTTGTTCTCATGTGTAGTGAGATGATTCCCTTATCAGATCTAGCATTAGCATGCTATGACCAGCCTTTCTTTCAACAGATTGACAATTCTAACACAAAAAGCATACTCAAACGAAGGAATAACATTTTAGAGAAATAAAGAAAGTAACAAATTTCAGCTTGGATTCAGTTCCCTAAGCCTCTAGAACCTATAAAAGTTTGCTTTTTATTTACCATCAAAAGATTCATAATAAAAAAATTTGCATGCAAAATATTGCTTTAAACACTTCTAGCCCCACACTGACTCCTGCACAATGTCACAAGTATCGACCAGCAGATTTCATACTGCTGACTGCTACCTTATGAGCCTGGCAGTCCAGAAAGTTTTCTACCTACTATATATTTCATTTATACTGTTGTCTGTATCGCACCAATTTGGCTATAAGTATACTTATACTGCTCTGAAGGTCTCACTAAGCTGAGGTAAACGGTATCCACTGCTCTCCTCTTGTCTATATGGGATGTTGTAAAAGGCAATCCAGTTGGTCAGGTAGGATTTGTGCTTGCTAAATCCATCCTCCCAATCACTGTGTTCTCCTTCAGTCATCTGGACATGGTTTCCAGGAGGATTCTCTTCCTAACCTTGCCATGGACTGAGTGAAGGCTGACCAGCCTGACATTCCCTAGATCCACCTTGTTGCCCTTTTTGAACAAGTCTGTTCTTCACTTACCTTTTTGAAGTCATCGGCAATCTCTCTGAAACACCATGACACTTTGCAGATGGTACAGTGTCTCACAGGGACATCAGCCAGCACCCACAACATCCTGAGGTACATTTTGTCTGGTCCCATAGAATTATATGTGTCCAACCTGCTTAAGTACTCTTCAACTCAACGCTCCTCTACCCCGGGTAATGCTTCATTCCCCAAGGCCTTGATAGTACGCTTAGGGACCTAGGAGGCCTGAAGACAAACACAACCAGGAAAAATCAAGGCAAAGGAGTCACTGAGTGTCTTAACCTTTTCCATAGAAGACCTTATCGCTGCTTTCCACATCCCTTGATAATTTCAACTGCTGCTAAGTTTGGGCTTTCCTAACTCTATCCTTTTCTGTATCTCAAAAAGTTCCTAGACCTTTGGCATATTGCATAGCTCCTAACAAAAAGACCTGTATGTTATTCCTAATACTGCTTTTGGCTGATCCATTCTTCCTTTCACGCTGGTAACACACAAAGATGAAACAAACTGTTCAGTTCCAGGGTCCAGGGCTACTGCTCAATGTCTCTCAATCCATCCTACACTGCACCTCACATTGACTGCACTTGTCTGCTCAACCAGAACTTACATAATAAAACTTCATATTTGTGTGCCCTGAAGAAATTTGACAGAATTCAGAGAAACTCTGCAACAATAAACATGACTAATATGCCCTCAACTTTATCTTCTGTGTTAGGCAGCTGAGCAAGAGCCATTCTTGCAATGTTGCTTCACCAGCAGCAACACCAAGTCTCTACAACCCTACTGAAAAATCATTTATAATTCACAGTTCCAGCTGTAGGTGGCACTGCTTGATACTATGCCTGTTTTTTGCCTTTTCTGCATTCAGATTTCGTTTGTAGATAGTATGGACAGCCTCTAATCTTTTCACAACTCATGCCTGTGACAGGCAGCTGAGAATATTTTCCTGAGAATGTAATGAAACGACACATGCGCAGAGGATTTTTCAAAGTTATGGGAAGTCCTTGTTGAAACATACTAGGCCTGTTAGGTGAATATATTTTACTATATTTTTCCATCAAATTCTGATGTAGAAAATTCAGTGGATTCCTTTCAACGAGCAAGTATGGCACATGGAGAAATAACTGTAGTATGCCAACTAAGGCACACACAGCAGGAA
>NW_010517516.1:17865-25121 GCF_000687285.1 Phaethon lepturus
CAGGAATCCAGAAATCCTACAGTTGCTTGAAATCCACCTCCTGCTCCAGTGTCATATATTTTCCAGTGGAAACACGCACATTGCGTTCATTTTTGGAGCTTCAGGGGTAGTGTCCTCTTTGACATTTTTAAGCCCTTTTAAATTTTGTTTCTGCTGTACATAAAGTAAAAGACTGGCAGTAGTTTTGCTATTGTCAGCTCAGAACAGAAGCGGTCTGCAACCTATAGGTCTTTATGTCCTTACCCAGATGTTCGTGCCTGATCTTGATGTAAAGCTACGCCTTACACACTTGTCAGTAAAGGGGAGAGGGTGTTTTTTAACTTTTAATACTGGAGAAGTAGAACATTTAGAAATCTGCTGCGCACATTACTACCACTTTTCTATGTGCTCAGTCAAAAAAAGCATAGATGAGGAACATTTAGGACAAGCTTTTCAATGAAGCCTATTTTCTCTCAACATCCTGAATACCATAAATGCTGGATCTGGAAACTATTACAACATTTTTAGAAGCTGAAAAGTAATCATAATGAGATCTTGCAAACAATGAACTCTATTCTCCCTCTGACATACAGAAGGATTTACGGACATATTATTGCCTGTGCATTCAAAGAAAAATCCCTTGTGCATCAGCACAATAGGACGCAAATATCTACTGAGTTCTTCCACAATTACAGTGCTAGTTTCACCCATTTATGGGGTTTTTTGCTATTATTCTAACAGTAGATGGCAACATTTAGTTGAAACTTGGCAAACCTTTATAAGCCTTACAGAATCACTTAATTTCTGATTTTACTCATGAGACTTAGAGATACAGAAAAATAACATATAACAGCATATACTTAGAAACTGTAAATTAAGTAAATTATTTAATTATCTATATAAATTAATGTAGCAATAACCTTATTTTCTTATAAATTCCAGCTTGTTCAGGATAATTTTTGACTGAAAGCCAGCTGTGCTCTGACAGTTTGTCTGGCGATTTGGAAAAATGTCAATGTCCTAAGGGTTAAGCTTTCCTTAAAATTCATAACTGGAGAAAAACAGCAGGTTAATTTCTTAAAGGATTATTGATAAAGCTTTTTCTGAACTGCACAGCTTGGATTCAGATCTGAACTGTCAGCATCTCAGGACATTTGGATCAAGATTTTCAGTGTAGGCATTTAAAATTCTCCAACTTTTACCATATCGGTTTCCCCTGATTGGTGCTCAGTGAATATTCCCCTTTAATGCTGAAGTTAATGAAAATTCTGCTGTTGACTTGATGGAAACAGGAACATCCCCTGTAACATTAGAGGACAGAACTGCTCTCAGTTATTAGGATCACAGTAAAATTGAAATCTCTTAACACTTCAGAGCTTGTCTTGTGACAGATGTCCGCATGCCGCAGGTGCAGGCTCAGGCATAAGGTGAAGCAGTATGTCTCCACTCACCCAAGACAGACAAGTATCCACATCCTGGGCTTTATCTGAGCCTTTGGATACACACTGAGTGTACTTGTGTAATGTCTGGCCTTGGCAGAGGAGGCCAAGGGTTTAAGAGAGGAAATGCCAGCTGCTTGGAGCTCTCTAGATATACTAGTCAAAGTAAGGCTATGTATATATTTAATTAGAACAGGCAGCACTGCCTAAACTAAAGACTTCCCGCGTAGATCTGTTCAAGCAAAATATTTTCTTCAAGTTTTAATTCTTTTAAATATTAACTGTGTGTAAGATACATCTCTGTGTGTGTGATTCCTTGTCTAGATCTGCCTTGAAATCTTGGGCTTCAGCTTCTCAACAACAACAAGAAAGATCATATAGTCAAGGAACATTCACAAGATTTTTCTGTTCAAATTACAGTGAAAGTAAAAAGCAGATCAGCAGGTATTTTAGCATGCATGGCTTTGCGAACCCCTCTGACCATCTGACCAAGGCACGGTATTCTCCATGGATAGTGCATCAATCACGCAGAGAGACTAGGGCTTTTAGAAGCACAGCCTGGGCCTTGTGCTGTTGCACAGACTAGTACAGAAAGAATGTCATTTGAGAGGGAGAGTGGGAGCTGAGTGAAGAGAGGGGGCCCTTGTACGGGGAAGAGAGAAGAAAAGAGAAAGGAAGAAGGCCCAGACGCTGGAAAGCAAGACGCCTTTTAAGCTGCCAAGGGTTTAACAAAAGCAATCATGAGGTTATCCAAGAGGGAGTGAGCTTCTTATCATAAATACACAGATGATTTCATGGGCATGCTCTGGATCTCACCACACTTCTGTGTGTATCCTATTGAGTGGTGTTTGGTCTCTGACTTTTTCTTGCAGAAGGATGTCTCCTGCAGAACTTCACCAGAGGCTGCACTTTCCACAGGACATTTATGTGGATGTGGAAGAGTTCAGCAAATGTCCTGTTTATCTATAGCTACTGCATTTTTCTTCCGATAATGGAATGAAAGGCAGAGTGTTAAGAAATGGAGTATTCTGGAATTGTAAAATCTAGTAAATATAGGGCAGCCTCTGTATTCTTTAGATACACGGAGATTAGTTATCTCTATAGAGGTGTTTAATCAGAGGAAGACAGAAGCATCTAGAGATAGAGGTAAATGGATTAGCATTAAATAACTGAGGTTGCCCTCTGTGCCTCAGTTGTGACTTCAGAATTCCTTTGATTCATCTCCCTGCAAGGAAATCTAGTGCAGCTGCTTGAAAAACCTCTGACTGTGGAGTGAGTGAGAATAGGGAGCTGATAAAACTTTGTCTGGCTGCTAGGACCCATTTTGAATCAAGAGCAGAATGTCCCACCACAAAAGACACGGGGACTTAAAAACTGAAAAGCAAGACAAATTGGGAGATTCAGGGTCACTCATCTTATGAAACAAGTTGCATTACGCTTACAAAATGTTATGCCAATGTAGGTTTCTATTTACAAAATAAAGCAGTCTGTAGGTGATTGAATGATTCTGGAAGGAATTAGTCAGGAAGGACAGGCACCCATTTTCAGTAATCACTCCTAAAACAACAAAGCATTGAGGCAGTAATTGCCTAGTGGCAGTGTGTGCCATTTGACAACGCTGAAGGACACAAACATAGCCAACCCAAGAGGTTAAATGGAGGCGGGGCGGGGGGGAGTTGAAGCATAACTCTTCATATACTGCAGCCTGAAAATAACATGGGTAAAAGAGGGCCTCTGATTTGGTGCTGTCTTTTCTGGAATGTATAGTGCAACTGGATCTAAATTTTGGGAGAGTGCCCAGTTTCAGATGTCTAAAGCCTCCGTTGAAAGCAGTGGAGACTATACACTGCCAGAGTTTTATGTACGCAACTGCAGATTGATTGCCTAATGGCAGTGGTGGGCTTTGATCATGAGTGACTGGAGCGAGAAGTCTCAGTAGGTGCCCTTTTCCTCTTTTTTCCCTTTACTCTTCTAACTCTTAATTCTACTGTTTTTCCATGTTTCCCCCCTGTATTTACTACAAGCCTTTCACTAATACCTGAGTTATAAAAGTTCCTCTCCACACATATTTTTTTCTTCAGTGGCTTGCTAGTTGAGGACTGTGCAAGAGGAGTTAACTGAAGAAGGTGCAAGGGTATGCAAGTGCTCTACCACTTTGTCTATTTTGGGCTTTATGAGTGAGAGAAACAGATGAAGATAATTTCCTCTCATTCTCTGTTTCTTATTAGCAAATGGTGAAGAATTCTTAGGTACAGAACATCCAAGCAGGATCATCATCTGTATGCAAGGGAAAATTCCTTACAGTTTGGTCAATGTGTAAGACAGAGTCATATAAAAGATGTAATAAGCTGCTGCTTCTCGCAATTAGAGGTTTTGTTCTGATGGCAAATTAAAACTTAAGTCCAGTAGAATTAGGTGAGAAATCTTGCAGATTCCCAGATAGCCATACATTGTGATCCCACTTGGCAGCAAATGGGACTCAGAAAATTGCTTTTATTGGCCACACTTTCCATTTTATATATACTTCTGGAATTGTGTGAAATGACAGCAAACTGCCACGAATATATCCTTAGTCTATATTCATTGTTCACCTCCTTCCCTTAATGAAAAGAAAGGTGATGCATCAATTTTTATACCTTTTTACTGAAAAAAAGTGTAGCACCCTTAATACTTACATACCTAACAGATGGGATGAAATGACAAAGAAATGCCTGACAGTATTAGGCTCTGGTTTTTAGTGAAAAATCTTGCACCGTCAAAAAATGAAAACAGTTTTTTAAATTGTTCTTGCCCTAAAATCAGCCTGTTCATTTTCCTTTATAACTGCAGTTATGGGGAATCATCTCAGAAGCTTCCAACTCTGCTACAAAGACAGATGTTTGAACGATGCCCTCCTGCTCAGTATCAGCTGTTCAGCAGAGCTTGCTGCAGAGATAAAGGACCAGTTACCTCCTAATTCTGGCTGCCTTTTCAGGAATGATACAGGGATATTTTTTTAATAACAAAGGTACCTTCTTTGTTCTGGGGGTCAGCTAGAAAGCCTCTGGAAAGCGCATATTCGGATCACCGTCAGTAGAACACACTGGGGCTCCTTGCTCTTAAACTTTAGTTACAGGCCACTTATACAACCCGTATAATTTTTTATGAAGGTATGGTGGAGCTCATCACCCTGAGTCCTCCATGAATTCTGCACCTCTTCCTTTCAGGCATGAAGGATTCACTTATTTGATTAGCAGCAGCAGACCAGGCCACTTGAGAAAGAAGGTAGGTAGCCTCACAGTCTGTTCTGCTGTGGGCACCGAGTGAGGTAGTGAACTTGATTCGGTGTTCAAAGATAAACAGTGTTGAAGGTTACACCGTCACATCATTTTACTCAGAAGCCAATGTCCTTGGGTGTGGATGTGAGGAGGATCTAAAGAAATTAAACAGAGAACCCCCAGACCAGGTGAGGATATAGTCTCAGGGCTCTCATGCGATTTTCTCCAAATAGGCTTCCCAAGGGGGTCCCCTGAACATAAAAGCAAGCTACATTACTGGTTTTCTTTCCTTTGGTCCCTGGGTTACCACTGTAGGAAAGGTTCTTCTCCTTCAGAATCTAAAGGCTTTCTGAGAGGTGAACCACAAAGCAAAAAATAAAAATTAAACTCGACTTTGCATATTAGGGCCTTGACTGGGGAAGGGATCAGGAGAACATTCCCTATAAATGAACTCCCAGTTTAACAAAATCATAAAAGCCCCATAAAAGATTAAGTATAGAAAATAATGACAGTCCAAAAATATGGTAACAAAACACAGTAAATCATTCTTGGAGGGAACCTGTTTCATTTTCATGAATTAGGATGACCTCTGCATACTTCACCAAAGTTCTTATTTTACCACTCCTGAGCTCATAAAAGAGGGTATATTTCATCCCAGGGGTGATGTTAAGATACCGTGAGTTAAGCCCAGAAATATGCGCTGCACATCCTCCCCCACACCCCCACACTCCCCTCCACCCCTTACCAGACTGGGTGGAGCCTTATGCATAGGACTAAGACCTCGTAACCCTTTCAAAACCTTCTTCCTCCCATGGCCCTCCCTGCTGCTACACTCTGGTCTGAGGAATTTGTCCCTGTGAAGAGGTGACAGCCTATGTAGCAGCTGGGCTTGCTGGAGTCTCTGGCAGAGATCTTCACTCACACTCAATATTGCCTCTTAGGTATCCAGCAGTCACCAGTAGACTAGAGGCATCGTTCCTGATGCGTGGGTCACGAAGGGAAGGAAATTAACATAAAAAATGTAAGGCATACCTGTGGCTGGAAGCAGCCCTAGGAGGGCTGCTCTAACATGGGGGGGCCCCCAGCTCTGCTAAATTACACCAAAATCTAATTTGGCTTTTCTAACAGCGGGCACCCAAAGAGCCACCTTTGCCCCACCTGTAATTTCAAAACATGCCATAGGTACCCTTCAGTACCCAGAGGTGCAGGACAAATTCCCAGACAGCTATTGTCTGGAAACGTTAGCAATGGATTTATTCAAATGGCAAGGAGAAGTGTCAACTCCCTCTCCTCTCCCCATCACCATTACAGCTGTGCTTGATCTCTACCACGGCTCTCCTCAACCTTCCTTTCAAGACAGAATAAATCTGGGTGCTTCATCCTTCCTTGCTAGGTCTCATTTTCTCTTATTCCTGAAGATGTCTCTTTATTTTGCTCATATATACATCAGACAAAGACTTTGTTTAGACTTCAGTCTAAATTTCTGCTATTCTGTCATGAGTGGAGAACCGTATTTTGTATAATGACTATAGTAGGAGCTGATGCTCTCCATTTTGGTGGGTTGCACAGCTCTACCAACCTCACCTGCCTAAGGCAAAGTGGAGATCAGGAGTTAAACACTCTACCCCTAGTGGAGGTAATGGCACCCTAGTGTTAGCTTCTCTATCTCATAAAATGGGATGGCAATCTGGCAACCTGGCTGCCTTCGAAGATTTGGTGACAGCAGTAGTCATGACTTATGAACAGCCAATTGATGTTACATTTGAGCTGGTAAAGAAGTTGGGGTGGGGTGGAGTAAAAAATCCTTGGCAAAGTATCTCTTCACAATGAGATGGCATTCAGAGCACCTGGCACAAAGTTTAGACTGCAAGAAACTTACAGTTCTCTGGAAGAGCTGTGCACAAGCATCTCTGCAGGCATCGAGCTCGCAGATAACCCTGCCAGGATGATTCCGTAGAATGTTATTTTTCAGTTTGCTTAATGAAGAAGCACATGGTGATACCAGTAAACAGTTTTAAGCACTTTGCCACACCTCAGTAAATTAAGACCTATGGCAAATTCTGGAGCCTTAATACAGATTTGTGCCCAAGAGCATGATTGTGCAGTACTTCAGAGACCTGAAGTGGGACAAGACTTTAATTATTTTTAGCAGAGTACGTAAACTTAGTCAGCAATTTTTACCTTTGCTTCCCTTCCATAAGGTGAGGCTAATGGTCCCTTCACCTCCAAGGAGTTTTGTGTGCAAGTAAACGGAGCCACATTCGCTATGCCCTGGTGCACGGTGATGAGAGGGTGGATGTGCCCTGCGGAAGCGCATGGGCCGAGGACGGGTCCCTCCGGAGCCTGGTCAGGCGAGCCAGCGTTTGAGGAACGGCACAGGGTGATGCGGGGCCAGCTGGCTGTCGCCAGTGACCCATGTGTGGGGCTGGGCGGAGGGGCAGGTGGCTGCCCTGGGCCTCCCCCAGCGATGGAGAGGGCCTCCTGGCCCTAGAGGAGAGCTGGGTGGGCACCGGAGGGCGAAGTGGGGCTGGCGGGGCAGAACCCAGACGTGCCCCCAGGTCAGCGCCGGGCCGCCGGGCCG
>NW_010517517.1:0-2809 GCF_000687285.1 Phaethon lepturus
CGGCGCGGGGGCAGAGCGAACCGAGGGCGGGTGCCCCTCTGGTCAGACACGAAACGCGAGGGAAGAACGGGCGGCGGTGGTAGATGGTGCCAGGATGTACGTCTGGGTACTCGCTCACGGGCGGTGCTGCGTCCCTGGGAGGGAGGAACGGTCTACCTTCACCCAGCTCGGGCGTGCGCCCAGCCCGAGCGTTTTGAGACGCTTCGCAGCAAATACTGATTAAAACCGGCATTGCCCGGCTTCAGTTTCAGGTTTATCGCCTCTGTTTTTATTCTACATCCTACCGTTCATATTGCAAAGCACTTGGGTATTACAGTGCTCTTAGAGCCCTGCGCAGGTGTAAGAAGCCAGCTTCCTACCGAAAGCAAGCTGTTTTTGCTGGTTGAACAGTGCTATTGTAGACTCACTTAGAAGGAAGTTAAAAAGTCTCCATCCCAGTGCCATAAATGATATAAACAGTCTCACAGATCACGCGAGTATGAAGTATGCAATGATTTTTTTTTGTTATTATCACTACAAATTTTAGTACAACAGGATGAGTGTCACCTCCAGTAAGTTCTTCCAATCTCCTGAAGAAATCAGCATTATGAGACTGTCCTGTGTATCTCTGCATACGTCTGTCACTTAGAAAACTTCTGAGGCCGTTGGCTAATTTCAGCCGGATCTGAAAGATGCAAATGTGTGTCTGAAAACTAACAGATGGGGAGAGGAGGAGAACCTGAAATCTGCACTCTGCTGCAGGAAAAGCAGGCGTAAATTAGTCCTTGTTTGTTCTTTATAGCAGTAGGTGGCTGGGCCACCTATACATAGGCTTATAATAGATACACATATGTATATTTATAATTTATACACCTATGTATTCCGGATGTACGCAGAGTTCTCCACTAGCTGGTGCATGAACAGGAGGAAAATCACCTGATATGGGAAGTGAGAAAGAACTGCGAATATTGTCATGGATGGAAAAAAGAATTTAGAGGACAAAAGTTACAAAGCTTGCTTTCTTACAGGTTTGCAACTTCAGCTTCTAACAGCAACAGCATACCATTTTTTTTTAAATGTTCCTTCTGTAGCAGGCTTGTGGGTTTTTTTGGTTTGGGCTTTTTTTTTTTTTTAAACAAACAGTTCCCAACAGCCCCTTTGTACTGACTTCTCTATAAACTATACTTTGAAGATCTTGAGGTACATCTTGGCTTATGTACTGTGTTCCTTCCAGACCTGCTTATTTAAAACAGCCTTTTCCCAAATTTGAAAATTGCGTATGTTAAGTACTTCTCTATAACAGTCATCTCAGTCTTCAAACAGATTTGTTTTATAGGGTGAAAATGAACGTAGGAGTTGCCCACAGCGAGGTAAATCCAAACACGCGGGTGATGAACAGTCGTGGAATGTGGCTGACATACGCGCTTGGAGTTGGCATGCTGCATATTGTCTTGCTCAGCATTCCTTTCTTTAGTGTCCCTGTCGCCTGGACTTTAACAAATGTGATTCACAACCTGGTAAGTTCACTCTCTTGTAACAAAATTCAAAAAGTTGTTCATACGTATCTGCTTTTAGTAGCAGGAGAGGAAAAAATAGCCAGGCTGTATGCATAATGAAATCCAGCTAGCCAAAACACCACCTCTACTTGGCTTATCCACTGTGAAATGAATTGGCTGTTTTTGGGAGGAATGATACATGGTCACTTTGGGTTTAAGCACAAAAGGTGTGAAATATTTCTTGCATAGTTTATGTATTCTTTTAAAAGGTATTTAATTAAGCTAGAATCTTGCAAACACAAAATCATCATGCCAACCGACTTTTACAGTGGTTTGTATATTATTAGAGAGCTGTGCTGAATCCAGAAAATAGATTACATTTTTAATTCTTGGATATTATCTGCTAATGTTTCTACATAAATCTGTTAGTATCCCAGAATGTTTAATTTCAGCACTTTATCTGTTTCCTTGGACAGAAACATTTGTGTTCTTCATGTGTTCTTGTGTTCTTCTTGTGTTGATTTCTGGTCAGGCTAGGTACATTTTAGCTCAGAATGACTTCAGCATACAACTTTGTCACTATACGTGACATAAGAAAAATCTTACTTAAAAACTGTGGGAAAAACTGGATTACCTTGACCCAAGCCCTGAAACCATTTGTTATTCAGTGGGTTCTGATTTGCATGATGACTTTTGTATGCAAAAGGATTTGGAAGACGAAGACCTTAAGAATCTTTCTGCCTCCTCTCCCCAGGATGGTATAATTTTCTTGTAATCATTTAAAGTAATGCAAGTATGTATATTGGTCCTGCCAAGCTTAGACAAGAGAGCCATAATCCAACAATTTACGTCGTACTTGAGGTTTGCTAACTCAGCTTTCTAAGATTAACAGCAAAAAAGTTGTGAGAAAAAGATAGCTTCTTCCTTATTTAGGAAAATGATAGTTCACTTTGAAGGCTGTGGTGGGATTATACCCTCTTGAATCCTGTAAAAAACAAAAATTGAGCTTTTTAATTTTGTAGATAGGTTTAAAACTAACAGTGGGATTGTAAGCATCATTACAGCATTTTGTACATTATCTGTCTTTGACACTATCAGACATGCCTGACTTCAGGTGCATTTTGTACATTATCTATCTTTGACACTATCAGACATGCCTGACTTCAGAAGATGTTGGCAGAGACAAGTATTACTAAATATTTCCTGAATGCCTTACCAAATTCATTGCAAGTAGCTACAATGACAACAGGGATGAGAGTATGCACTGGCAAGTAGTTTTCTAGTTTTTTTTTCTAGTTTTCTAGGAACACTAGAAGATGAGTATAAACTGCACT
>NW_010517518.1:0-434 GCF_000687285.1 Phaethon lepturus
TGCTGGCGATGACAGTGGCCCAGAGCCGGGCCAGGCACTGCCTGGAAATCCTTTCCTGGGGGCGGTTTGGGAAAGCCCGCCTTAGGGGTGAATGGCGTTTTCCTACCGTACAAAAAACCCCTGCGCCAGAGATGGAAGGGGAACTGCCGCATGCGTAGCCCTGCCCAAAACCCCCGGCCGAACCCGCTTGGCGCAAGGAGGCTGCGGCGCTTTGAGCCGCAGTGGCCGCACGTGCCTCCTGGGACCCCACCTTCCTGTCACCCCCCCTGCCCAGTACCCTGAAGCATCACCGCAACCGGTCCCTCAATTAACTGTGTTTCTGTGAGCTGCAAGCACGACTACCACGGCCCTGGCTCCTGCCCAAGGGCTAATTTACTTTCGTAAGCCTGGAGTTCAATCAGGCATATTAAAACGGTGTGGGAACGGCTGGCGGC
>NW_010517518.1:709-917 GCF_000687285.1 Phaethon lepturus
CCACAAGCTGTAATACTGAAAACGGCTGTAAATCTGAAAAATTGGCACATCGCAGTCCAGCCAGGCAATTTTTGAATTGCGGCATGCAGCTGTGGCAGTTCTGGACGCTTGTGCCGCTTGCATCCTAAACCGGGAGGTGGAGCATCTTCTCGGCTGAAAAAACACAGTCTCGTTTCGGGTTTTTTGCCTTTCTGCCGGTCCTGGGGTA
>NW_010517518.1:1159-1378 GCF_000687285.1 Phaethon lepturus
AGGGCTACGGCCGCGTCAAGGTGGCTCCTCTGGTGGCCCCGCAGTGAGGAGGGTTTGCGGATCACACCTAGAAGGCAGGCAGCTTTCGGGAGCCCCCTTTTCACCGTAACGGGGTCCTTCCGGGAAGCCGACCAGACGGGCTCGTTAAATTGCACTATTATCCCTGTAGCCTTCTGCATTCTTCGATTCGACTTTAGTAACTTGGCTGGTGGCTTTTTC
>NW_010517519.1:0-1635 GCF_000687285.1 Phaethon lepturus
CGGGTGCGCGAATCTGAAAGCCGTGCTTCTGCCGAAATTCTGTGGTGTAAAGCAGAGAATCAATTCATCTGTCATACCGGCTGTAATTCTTTAAGGCTTCAAGCTCTACATCTGCCTCTTTGGCAACAGGTTGTCACCGTTGACCTGTGCTCACCTTTGGATGACCACCAGCCCCAGTGGCATTTTCTGCAGAACTAGTTGCAGCCTTTGTTTCCAGTCATGTCTGCATACTTTGTTCCCCAAGCACAGAACCTTGCACACATCCCCGTTGAACTTTTTCTCATTTTTTTTCCCCCACTCACATCTCATCTCTACCATGTGAAGAGTATTTTGAATTGTGATACAGTGTGCTTGAAGCTCTTCCCAAATAGGAGGAGCTGCACATTTACAAAGGTACTTTATTTCATTCAGGTCCTTGATGAAATGTAGGGTGGAGGTCTGAATGTTATATGATCCAAATTTGGCAGTGTCAGTAACCTGTGTTCTTTGTAGATGGTCTTGGAAAAGTAATAGAATGTTTCTTCAGGGTACAGCAAATGTTGTAGGCCATGACCACATAGCCCAAAAGCCTTTTTTTAATCAACAGTGGGAAGTGGAAGAGTATGGGATAGGGAGGATTCACAAAAATAAATTTCCCTGTTATATATCAAGGACTCTCGTGCCAGAATAAACAAGCCAACCTTTCTGAGCCTTCTTGAAGACTTGGGGTTTTTTCCCCCAATCGTCATAATAGCCCTTTTTGTGTTATTTCTTGTAGCCTAAATGGATTTGTTTTGAACAGTTAAACATAACATTTTACCCAGTTGCTGATCAGGCCTTGTCAGTATTTTCATACAGTGACTTTAGTACTTGCTTTGCTCACTGAAGACAGCTCAGTTCACCTGGTATATCCCAGGATCAGCTTGTCCTTTTTTTTCCCCATATGCCATTTAATTGGCAGCTCATTATTGCCTTGTGACATCCAGATGTTTTCCTTGTGATTACACGCACAGTGCTTCAGCTCTTGCTACTCTCCAGGTGCATCACCTTGTGCTATGACCTTCATACCACTGAATTTCTTTCTGGTGGTACCACTCCAGCCCTGAAGACAGTACAGAATTTCCTGTACAATAATGTGACCTTCCTCTCTATGATAATACCATCATCTGTCAGACCCCTGTGCTTTTGAGGGGGGTGGGGGTGTATTCCTGTTTTGATTTTGTTTTGCTCAGGAACCTTGTGAAGTGTTAAATAAGGCTACAAACATGTAGCATGTTGTCTTCTTCCTGTCAGTCAATGTATTGCTCCCTTTACAATTATTATACATTTAAAATGTTTTTTTCATTTGTTTTGTGACACTATATTGTATACTTTTCTGAAGTCAGCTTGACTTTTGGGAGGTCTCAGCTTCTGTATACCTACTAGCTCTGGTGACTGGCAGCTTCTGGCTTTTCTGTCTCCACTGTAGAAAGCAGCTCAGATCTTCCTCTTGCACAACTTTTTAGAAGGAAATTTCAAGCTGTTAAGCAGTATAAGTTAAGACAATATATGATTTCTCTGGCTAGTATTTTACTGTTATTATTTTCTGTTGTCCCCCCAAGTTGTTTTCTCCACTTTGTTTCCCTTCCTCAGGCTGTAGCTATTACAGTGGCAGTT
>NW_010517520.1:0-262 GCF_000687285.1 Phaethon lepturus
GCCTGTAACGCGGTGGAGTACCCCGGAGCAGGACTGACACTTAAAGTACTTCTTCGTGGTTTTGGAGGGTCACACACGTGTGATATAATAAAGCACTTTGGCAGAAGATTCCTCTTTTTTTTTATTTTTATTCTTTTTTTTTTTCCCTTGAATATTGTGAACATATTTCTGGCCATTTAAGGTAAAGTTACATTTTGCTGTTAGAGTAACTTGTCTGTGGTTTTTTTTTGGTTTTTTTTTTTTTTTAAAATTTCGATTCCCG
>NW_010517520.1:668-902 GCF_000687285.1 Phaethon lepturus
GGGGTGTCATAACAAACCAAAACAAAGCGGAATGAAAAAAAAAAAAAGGACTGGGTGATAGAAGGGGAAAAATACCGTTCCTCTTGGCAGAGCCCCCGCATCACGTGTATTCGCAGCGCCGTATAAACTCGCTTTGCCGTGTCTGTATGCGCGGGCTGGGCTAATTTAAAGTATAATCCCCGCAAAAGTGCGGCGCGGGCGGCGGCGGCGGCTGCTGCCCGGGATCGGCAGCTC
>NW_010517521.1:0-602 GCF_000687285.1 Phaethon lepturus
AGCCTCAGTGCCTGCACCTGGGGATCCTTGGTCCCAGCCCACAGCTGGAGCCGAGCTGGAACAGGGGGCCATTGCCCGACCTCTACCCCAGAGCATCACCTCCTGCCCTGGGCTCTCGCCCGGTGCGAAGAGAGTGGAAACGCAGCCGGGAAGGCAAAGGAGGTGGCGGCGGTGAGCGTTTATTGGGTCACATGCCTAACAAGTGCCTGGAGCGAGTCTGCCCTGGGGCTCGGGGCCTGCCCCGGGACACCTCGGCAGTCGTTCCTGGAGCCACGCTCATCGCTCCGGCAGGGAACTGGCAGCCAGGTGGCTCCCGGAGCGATGGGCTGCTGGGCAGGGGCGGAGGCCAGTGAAAATGGGGAGGGGGCCGGCGGGAGGCAGACAGGGAGGAAGAGGGAGGCGGGGAAGGGGATGGCGAGAGAAAGATGGAAAAGACGGGGACAAGAGAAAGAACAGAAGCACAGGGAGAGAGGGGAAAAAAGGGAGCAGGGCAGAGTTAGGTAATGCAGCAGCAGGGACAGAGGAGCAGAGGCAGAAAGAGGGAATGGAAGGAGAACAGAGAAAGAAAAATAAGCACAAGGGAGCAGGATGGAGGGGGAGAA
>NW_010517521.1:729-1168 GCF_000687285.1 Phaethon lepturus
GGAGAGGGGGACAGAGCAACAGAGGGCAAGAGGAGCGGGACACTGGGACAGAATGACAAAAGAGGGGCAGCGAGCAGGACAGAGCGGTAGAGACACGAGAAGGACAGAGGGATAGAGAGACAAAGAGAGAGGCGAGGACTGCCAGATCGATAACGACCAGAGGGGTTGGGCACAGAAAGACGGGGGCAAGGAGCAGCAGAGCACGATGGAGAAAGAGAAGAATGAGGAGCAGCACAGAGGGTTATAAAGAGAAAAGTAACGCCTGCAAAAAGGACTAAGGAGCAGAGACGGAAAGGTACGGGGAAAAGGACAGTAAGATGGAGAAAGGAATAGGGTCAGGGAGCAGGCCAAAAGGACAAAGAAAAAGGAGAGGAAGAAGGAAGCAAGGATAAAGGTGGGGCCAGGGAATGGGAGGTACAGAGAGAGAAAAAGTAGGACA
>NW_010517522.1:0-4678 GCF_000687285.1 Phaethon lepturus
CCCACTTCCTATCCAAGTCTAACAAGGTAGAGGAGCAATCTGCTGCAAGCCTAGCACCCAAATGAAAGGCTATCACCCTTTTGGAAAGGGTATCACCCATACCACGCCTGTGGGTCTACACTGTCCTGTCCTACGTAGTTCTGAAAATCCTTGCTTACGTTGACGTTATGCGCTTACCTAAAGATACAAGAAACCAGCTAGAAACAGGAAAAAAAACCCCTCAACTTAATAATTCACTAGTAAAGAGTCTACATTCTAAAGCAATTTTCAATTTTGGAAACAATTCTACAAGGCAAGAAAAATTTTCCAAAACTACTATGGGAATTTTATCTTCAGGAGACTGAAAATACCTGATCCCTGAGAATCCTTTATTTTTCTGAAAGAGTAAAGAACAAAAATAGTAAAAAGAAATTAAAGCATATGTGCTTGCTGCTCCGGTTTACATTTTATTTCTGGGCCCTACTGCTGTCTGATTCTGACGCTGATTTTTGTGGGCACAGTCAGACGGTAAGTTCTCTTAAGTAATAAAGCTAACAAACCATCAACATTGCTACAAAGTCAACATGAAACAACAAATCATTTATACACTTTTCTGTCAAAGTTTTCCTGTAGCTACATGTACATATTGTTTCTTCTCTTTCTCATTTTCCAGTCTTTCCTAATGTAGACTCCATATATAAGGCAAGTACATAACTCTAAGCACATGAAACATCACTCCATACCTAAATGCTTTGCTTATTCATAGCCCAAATATCCAAATAATTTTTTTCAAATTTGGCCTTGAAAGAACTTGTTAACAAGAATTATTTACATAACAAGGTTCAAAGCTATGGGTTTGTTTTTTTGGTTTGGTTTTTTTTTTGAGCTACCTGCAAAATAAAATGTTGCAACTCTTCAAAACTCTAGAACAGCTGGGAATATTTTGAGCAACGTGTAAAAGAATATACTGAAAACTGACAAAACAAACCCCACATCTTTAATAGAGGTGTAAGTATGAAAAGAATCATTTGTAAAAGTGATGAGAAGTCACTGATTTTTTTTTTTTTTTTAAACTCTGTATAGTACTGACTGTCACATGACAGTATGGTATATAAAGACTGGACTGCAAGCCCTATATAAAGAACTGTACAACTGGTAATATTCAGTTCTGTGTCTTCAAGATTTTTTTCTTTTCATTCGCTTTTTTCGATGTGGTATGCATACTATGAACACGAGAGTGATACAAATTCATCCTTAAATGGTATCTCAAGACATATCAAGAAAGAATTCTCAAAATGACAATTTAAGCTTTCTTATTACTGCTAATAAAGAATCTTTCTAGAGAAAATAAATGTAAGTCATCACCTTTCAAGATTTGTCTTTATTACAAAGGTTGCATCAAAATATACGAATCCACCTAAAAATGGATCCAGTAGTCCAAAACCCTAATGTAGACATATTTAAACAAGTTCTACCCATATTCACACAGATCTAGTTTTGAGATCAGACACACAACTGAATTGTCATGGTTTAAAAAATTGTTGCATATCAGCTTACCCATGGTACCAAAATGCATGTGCATTTATCGCCCACTGTAAACCTGAGATAAAAAATGGATGATTAAAGTTCTGTGAAAGATATTTTTGCTCACACATTTTTACCTCACATTTGTTGTGGTAAGTGGATGGAGCTAATTACCGTAGCTCAGCCAACTTACAAAACCAGATCATATTCTGAGCCATCATTCATTGAATTACTGGTTCAGTTCAACATAGTTATAGCAAAATGTAAACTGGTTTAAACAAGTCTACACTAGAGCTTATAGTACAATAATTAAATGAGTATATACATGCATATATATATAGATGTCTATACAGATGTGTATATAGATGTGTGTATTTAGATATATGCATACGTGTGTGTATGCATATGTATGCACCTCAAAATAACTTCTTTTTTAATTTTTTTGATGAAGACCCAACTACTGGAAGCATCAAAGTAACAGTGTTAGTTTCTGCTTCGCATTTGCAAACCAAAGTAAAAAATCCCAAAGTCAGCATATTCCAAAGTATCAAAAGGCAAAAAAAATGATGTTAAATGTATTATTTTTAATCTCTTCATCTTTACACCAGCCTCACTGTTTTGTGAAATCCAAAACAAATCCAAAACTGCTTAGCAATTAATGCTTAGCAGTCTCTGAAATGCCCTTCTGTTGTGTGGTGCACATTATTCTCTTTTTAACATAACAGTAAAATCAAAATGGTTCTCTGCCATTTTGCACCTTAAGAAAAGTGATGGCAAAATGTATGAAATGCTACTTCTGATTTGAGTGGAAAAGTCAGTTAGTTGTAGTTCCACAGTATTATGCATACAGACAATAGCATCTTCTGGTTTTAAAATAATTGAAGAACTTTGCTTTACTTTGACATCAGACTTGTAGCTAGCAATGTAAAATAAGACCTTCTGTCAAATTACATCATTTCGGAATGATATGTGCAGTATATTTCCAAAGTTTTCTTCATTCCAGTTTTTAGGAAAGAGTTATAATTTACTGCAATTGACTTGGGAAATAATTTTTAACAGTTACAAATAGTAGCATAAATAAATACTTATGTACATTATGTGAGCATATATCACTGGCCACTTATCTACGATAACTGTAATTTTTAAATTTTCTTTTGAAGATTACCATAAGTAAACTCTTAACAGTTTGTACTCAACATAGTTCAAAACAGCTAACACGTACTCACAGTGAACAACATATTGTTTAGAATTTATGAAAGGTGTTAATGATGGTTTCTGAAATTTGAAGTAATGATTCCACTTATAAATCATTCTTCTCCTTTATGGCTGACTGCTTGTTGAGTTTATGAGACCCTCCATAAGCCTTGTCAATTTAACTGTTTAAAAACACCACGACCAAACCATCATAAATGGGAACTAATCAGATTAACATCGTGTTTATCTGACAAAATTATCTCTTTTTATGCAAGCAAAAGAAATAAAGTGTGCAGCCAAATGTAGATGCCCTAACAGTTCTTATGCAATAGATAACACAGGATATAGTTTTAATAGGTTGTTTGGGGATTTCTCGTTTTCCTAGTGTTACATTCTTTAAAGGAAAAATGTCATATATAACTGGATTTCCTGGCAGATATGTGGACAAATGAGAAATTACAGTCTGTGCATCTGCTTTATAATGTAGAAGATTTCAAACAAGACAAGTATTTCTCTTTGCTGCTAAGGTATTCTACACTAACTTTTAACTGCAGAATTTAGAAAGACTAAATTGTATGTATCAGTAAAAAATTGCATATTTAAACACACCTGCACATGTACAGACAGGCTATGTACATACTTACATAAGTTGGAAAAAGTTCCTCTTCTCTTTATTTATAAAATTTTAAGCACAGTAGGCTTACTTTCTCTACTTTCCGTGCTAACCTAGCAGTATTAACCACCACTAGTTTTTACGAACTCTTGTGGATACAAATCCTTGCATGTAATGTTTGATATTCACTGATACCGTACCATTCAGAAATCAAATATACAATACATGGCCAGATGACCCCCTGCAAAAAAACCAAACCATCTAGCAGTAAGAACGCTAACAACATGGGCAACAATGAACTTAAGCTTATACATAACCTTTGAAGTGAAGGTTATTGCAAATGACTGTTTGCAAGACACCAAATCTTCTCTGTGATCATTTCCCACTTGCAAAACCAAAAACCTGTCACATCACTCTTTAATGTCGTATATACTGTAAAGGCAGACACCTGTGCTTATATGCATACACCAACATTTTTGCACCCAGAGCTAGATGTTTAGATAAAGATGTAACACAAAGACCTGGAGCATTCTGGCCTGTGAAGGACCAAATCACTACTCCCCTCCATCCTTCCTGCTTCCTTGACTTCAGTGCCTTTACAAGAGTACACGCGTGAAGGGTAAGAGAGTTGGTCTGTGCGTGCACATGTATGAACAGCACACAAATTCCATGACAAACTTGCCCAAACACAGGTGCCTGCCCTTTTGTAAAAACAGTCTGAGTTCTAGAGATCCAGAGTTAACCTCTGAATGTCACTTGGGTCCCAAACAGACGTGGATATACATATCCACACAGATTATTTTCATACTAGTCACCAGCAACATGTACATATAAATAATTATAGTACAGCAGATACTATAATTTTATACCACAAAGAGCTCCAAACTGAATACTTCACAGCAATTTATTAAAAAATTGCTTAAAAATCACGTATGGCACATGACTTGAGTAGCCTGAGACCATGTAAAAACACAGAGAAACTGAAAAAATCTAGTATGACTCAAGACAAAGCTTCTTTCCAAGGACTGTATCTGCACGGCTGTTGTCCCAAATTCCCTATTCTTACTCTACTAAACAATCCTGTTTAAACTTTGCTAGAAGTCATCGCTTACAGCTAACGCAAATCGGGTGAGTTTATCCCCTTAAAGAAATAAAAACCCCACGAACGTGTTTCGCTATTTCGTCCTTTTGCAGCCTAAAACCGAACACTCCCGAGTCACGTCAACCGTTAATACAAAGAGGTGTTCAAAAAATGTAAAAAGGAATGAGGGAGTAGCGTTGGTAACATACGGTACCATGAGCTGCTCTGGCCTCCCCGCCAGCGGCGTACAGCTAACAGATCACTCCTGGCCTTCAGCAGGCCGGGGG
>NW_010517522.1:4784-23761 GCF_000687285.1 Phaethon lepturus
GGCCTGTCAGTTTACAGGAGACGGCAGCCCAGCTCCCTCCCGCTGCATTCCTTCCCCTCTATCTCCCAACCTCTTTGCGTGTGTCTTGTCATGTTTTCTTCGGCTGCTAATTGTCTGGGCTGCAAGATTTTAAACAGCCACAGCTTAGGAAAAGCGAAAACCCGGCGACTCGCAGGCCGTCAGCTTTGCGCTGCCGGGTAAAATTTTCCAGGGGAAGTGCTCTTCTGATAGTTCCCGAGCCTCTAAGTCACCCTCCCTCCCCCGTTCCCCACCACACACACTCCTCTTGAGGCCTGAATGCACTTGTGGCAATAAAACATTCATGCGACTTGGAATTTTAACACAATGCCATTTCCCTAGTTTAACCTGAAAGGAATGCACTAGTCACAACAGACTACATCATCCTGCCATTAAGCCCTGCCAAGGAACCGCTTTTTTGGCTGTGCTGGGCCAGCTCTGACGGGAAAGGAGTACACAGACCCACACACAGAGCACAGAGGGGCCACCTCTGCTTCCTCAGCCTTATCCAGCAACACCCTGCTCTTAACCGTGACCCCGGCCCTCGCTCGGCGCGGCAGCGGCCCTGCGACGCATGTGTCACTTCGGGACTGCGGCAGAGTCTCAGCGCTGAGCCGGCAGCTCCAGCGTTTCACCGACTTGCTGCTCTGTCTCAAGAGGCACTTGATCATCCGCCAGAGGGGTGGCTGGTTTTTTGGTGGGTTTGGTTTTTTTTTTTAGTTTTTTTCTTTCCTTTTTTTTTTTAATTTTCCAGCTTTTTTTTTTAAACATATACACCATTGTTACTGTTGAATGTTCTCTGTTCAAATCCAGAGACCTTTCTTCCACCTATATACCCTCCCCCCATCCAAGCAAAATAGAAGGATAAAAAACCCCAAACTCAACCTTTCCAGTTGCCAGTGGTAATTAGGTTATCATTACTGACAGAACAGTTTGCTTAGGGGACTAGTTACCAAAGCTACCAGCACCTTAGTATTCTAGTGGCATTTTATTTTTTCTGTAATTAAAAAAAGGGGAAGAAGAGGCAGAAGTATTTCCTTGTTGATTTACAAAGAATGCTGATGGGAAAATGAAAACATTAAGTGTCTCATTTGCCCTCTGTTAACCCTTTTGTGTAATGATGGGATTGCTGCAAATACAAATCGGAAGTGTAGTGCAGCAGAACGATGAACAAGAAGCATTTACCTGTCACTTTGATTTTTGAAGCTATGAGCACTGACTTCTAAGACCTGAATTTACTTACTTTGTCTTGTTCTGAGTGACAGGCAGCACAGCCAACTTCAC
Source organism: Phaethon lepturus (assembly GCF_000687285.1). Taxonomy (NCBI): domain Eukaryota; kingdom Metazoa; phylum Chordata; class Aves; order Phaethontiformes; family Phaethontidae; genus Phaethon; species Phaethon lepturus. Next base: position 6,087 of record NW_010517522.1, read on the forward strand.
CAAACAGAATTTTGGTGCTCCTTGCCCTTTTTCACTACTTGCTTTAATTCTTCTGCAGTTGAATTACCTCTGATTTAAGTGGACAGAGTGCACTGAACAAACAGGCAAGGAAACATTTTCAAAAAAACTGGAAATATACCCTCAGCTATTTTGGCACTTGTATTAAAAGGGGAACTGATACCAACTGTCCTTGTGTCCTTGTTCTGTCCTTATGCAGGTCATTACAGATGTCTGTAAACCGAATTGGGAGATAAAACCACTCCTAGTTCTGCAGAACACAACATTGATTGTAACTCATGAGAGTTGACTAGCACTCCCTCGTGACGGATTATCATGTTATCATAATTATCAACAAGCCATGGTGGTTCCACAGATGCTTCACAGAAAGACCCAAGAGGATAGGTCCCTCTGCCCAAGGAGTTTACAGAGGGAATGAGACATTACCACGTGAGCAACAAATATAGGGTGCAAACAGGAGAGGAGGAGGAGAAAGAGGTTACCACATCTGAAAGCCCAGGAGATGTGCTTTAGTTAGATAGCATCTCGTTCTTACGTCATAACATCTGGAACCATATCTCCACATGTAATCACCCAGAGGTCAGGGGAAATAAGCATAGGTTAGAAAGATAGTTCCATCAATACACAACAACATCCAAGTGCCTTATTTCAAAATGCACAACAGATTAACAGATCTGTTGATGAAGAATGCCTTGTGTCACTGGCATTGAAAATAATTTTTCTGTGATTCTTGCATTGAGAATCATGTTTCTGGAATGCAAAAGAAAGCAGCAGTTCCTCTGGACTCCAGATTTGTCTGACTAATGTGTATGTTTTCAGGAAATTCAAGCTTGATTCTCTGTTTTCTAGAACAACAGAGATTTTACAAATGCCAAAGCAGCCACAGTGAACATTAGTTAGTATCACATACTTCAGAGAAAAAAACGCAATGTTGGACAAATATGGGCTAGGCTGCCCACAGAACCAATTTTTTATGATCTCCACCCTGTTACGGATTAGTTTACGGCACGATGTGAAGACGTAGATAATTTGGGGGGAAAGCTGCAGTTTTGCAAATGATGTTCTTAGTGTCCGCAGAATTTCCTTCTGGTTATAGCAAATAATCTTGACTTTTCATTTAAACTACAATTAGTACTTGTGTTAGGCGATAAGGAAGGAAAAGGAGTGCTTCCTTAGACATACAAAATATTTTTCAATGTGCTTGGCTATACAGAGTCAAGTTTGCTTTATGTTTACCATGAATATGTAACACAGTGGGGTAAATGTTCAGCGTGAAGAATTGCATTTGGAGCAAAGACGAAAGTTAAGTAGGCATATATACATTGCTGAAGGCAAACAATACTTTAAATTTAGTCTATGGATGATAATACACTCAGAACACAAAGTTCCCAGAAACTGTTTTTCTGTTCTGAAAAATATGACCTTGTTGCTAGAAATCCATAATTGTTCTTTTAAAGGTACACTCTTATATTTGAGAAAGTTTTCAGCATCTAAATGACCCAAATCCATGAATTGTAAAAGAACTGCCATCTTTTTAAAGGGCCTACTGTTAGTTCTACCTAGCATAAGTGTGAAGGTATTTAGCATTTACATACAAGGCTGTAGAGTTCACGAAGCTATGCCTGCAACATTAAATGTAGGGATGTGGCCCAGGCTTTCCAGTGCTCAGTATGACCTGTCCATGCGTGTAATTACTTATTTTCATTTAACAGGGTTTATTCTCATTCAGTCCTTCTGATAAGGAGCAACTAGTAATTTCTACTAAATTCTGCTTTACACAACTCTGTTGAGTCTTTCCTAATGGTCTTCCACCTAAAAGAAAAATCCCCAATCTCCCTTCCACCAAAATAATCTATTAATTCACCAGAGCACAGACTAGTCTCGTAGAGGGGCTGCCTTACTGTACTGTAGCATATCCATTCAAAAAAAAGGAGGCTAAGTGGTAGATAGTAGTCTGTATTTACCTCATATACCTATATAATATACCTTTATACAGCTCTGTTGTATCATACCCATTCAAAAAAGCAGGAAAAAATCCAATGCTTACAAGTATACTTTAGAGTAAAATTTACTTGAGAGGTGGCAGAGTTTAGATACCTCTTGTGACAAAACTGTCTTTGACGCTGGGTTGAAATATATACCCAGATAAACTAGAGTACCAGTACAGAACCTTTTTTTTTGTTTGTTTCATGGACGCCTAAGAATTTTCTTACAGTGAAATGGGCATCTTTAGAAAACAGAAAGATACAAACCGCTCTCTACGATAAATGATCTGCTTCTCTTAATTATCTTCCGTGGGCAGCTTAGACACAAATCTCAAGGAGCAGGTAGACTACAAATGGAAGGAACATGGCTATGCTGCAGCGGGATCAAGAGGTCTTTCAGGGCTGCAGGGTTAAAGAATACAGTTTAATTCTGACTAAAGGTGCGATAATGGCCTGTTTGGAGCTGCTGAAGCAAGGACTTTTTCTGGTACCAGCAGCACTATCATCATTGCAATAAAAATTAGGAAACATCACACAGCACAAGCTGATGGGTCTCTAGGACATAGGTGATAACATCTATCAGTGGGGATATACCTTGGGGTTCCAGTCATACTTTCTTGCCTTCACTTCAAGGGGATGCTCTCAGGGACTGACTTTGATAGAACTTAAACATCATTCCAGAATTAGCTGACTTTTCTATCTTAAGAGTGGTTTGTTTCCCCCTTGACCTCCTAGACACCATGAAGTAATGCAAGGAAGTGCCAAGGGCCCACTAGGCTGCCAAGGCAAAATTGTATGCTTAGGAAGAGACTAAATGAGGCACCATATCTATTCTCTTTTTCAGGTCCTCAGAATTCTCAAGGAGTTAAAATTAATGTGAGGCAGGATAGGAAGAAAAGTGGTATCCTTCATTCTTCACTGCTCTACCTGTTTCTGACAGCTGACAAAGTGTCCATGTGGGAAAGATGAAAGATCCCCACTCAAGCTCATCTCTGTAGAAAAAACATCAGCGGTATCCATCGTGTATGTACTTCTCCAGCATACCAGGCACCTTACCACTTCCTAAATGTATCACAGAAGGCTTGGTTCAAGCTGTTCCAACCAATCCTCAATCCTGAGCACTTCCAATGAGAAAGAAAACAGTGCAATCCTGCCGCATTCTTTAAGTTTGGGTCAGGAACAGTGGCCTTGCATGTTATAAACTACATTTTCCTTAAGCTACTCAGTCAATCCTTGGATGACAGAATGGGTGAAGGTAGCAAGCATGTTCTAAATGTCTAGAAATTTCTGTGCTCCATTAACCTTTAATCTGCTGACAGGGTAGAAAGGAGATAGTAGAACATTAGAAAACCAACTCTGTCAATCAGAATTCTGCCCATATAGAACATGTTGGGAAACAGAGCTATACAGAAGAATAAAATACGTCAGTCAACCATTTTCTGAGGGGGGATGCCTGGAGTATTGGGGTTTTGGCACAAAACCAGAGAGGGTAAGACAGTGGTCTGAAGAAAGAGAATGGGCTATTTAGAACTGAAAAGCCAAGAATCAATACAAGGTAGTATCTCTGAGCAATATCAATAATATTAATTCCTTGACGGAGCATGAACATTTAGCACCAACAAAAGCCCAGTGGAAGTTGCAAAAGAATTAACATCTGGGTGCCTGTCTGACTTCTCCTCCACAACAATAAGAATCTTCTCCTACTTAGGATTTGGAATCAATGTGGGGGCTAGTGCCAGAGGAGACAGCTGCAAGAGTCCTGAGAAAGCAACGAGTGAACGAATTCACATCTTCAGTTAAAAGTTTTCTGGCTGCTGGGTTCCTGTATCTCTGGAGAAGCATCTGAAATGACAGTCCTGCACTGCGTTCACGGGGCTTGGATGCTGAGGTATCAAACTAGTACAACCCTTCTGTTCCTCCTGCTCTGAAGAGCTGGAATAAACTGCTTATTCAGCCGCCAGGGCTGGCTCTGGGGGCTCCCATACCACCATCTGCATGGAAGTTTTCCCAAGGGGTTGAATACAGACCTCTTCCCAGGCAGAACTAGTGGGAACACGTGCACCTTCATACAAAAGCATAATTCTGGGAGAAACTCACCCTGACTTGATGTGGTAGCAAATGGCTGCCTGCACGGCGTAGGGAAATCGGGCACAGAAAGAAAAGCTGCTATATGAACTCTGCAATTTCCATCAACTACATTTTGGCTCATACACAGACATCCACATAGCGTGTTCAGAGAATTCGGCAGTTCATACGAAAGACTCTTCATCTGAAGCCTGGCCACCAGCACTCCTTTCCTTTGTCTTTCCATCATGGCACTAAAGCCAGGTCTAGAAAATTCTCTCTTAAAGTTGGTCAATACTTGTAGGAAAATCATGAAATAATCACAGGCAGGCCTGCATCTATTTCAGATCACTAAGGGTTGTGCAACTGGATCATGACCTGACATTACTGCCAGTCATTTCGGCAAGCAGGAGAAGAATCATTGTTACTGAAATGAGGTTTGCAGAGTGCAATGACTAAAATGTAGAGAACACTTTGACAAAGGAGCTGCAGTGTAACCTGTCATTCATGTTTTTTTCTTATTGAGCAACCATAGTTATGAACTAATGTCTACAAATTGTTCCTCTTACTGGGAACTCACAGTGCTGCTGGCATCTTTGGCAAAAAACAGTGCACAAAAATATGAAATAACAGAAGAATTTAATCGTGGAACACTAGCAATACCTCATATTAAATTCTCTACAGAGGCAATTCAGTCCCTGTGGTTAGAAACAGGAGTGGCACTTAGAAATTAAGTTTCTGCTTTGCCATAGTACTCAAGGTAGTAACTTATTTCTCTATTTGTGTGCCAGCTTCCACAAGAAATAAAGTCCTATTCCACAGAATTTATGTAACAAAATTTTTTTTCTTATAATGCTTTCAGATAATTTGAAAATGGGGCAGAAGAGGTTCATTATGTTTATTTTTTTATACCCACATGTGTACTTAAAGTTTTTTTGGTGGAATATATATAAAGGAACCTCCAGTCAAATGCATAGCTCTGACTCACTCTACATAAGCCAACTTTCTAATTTTTCTATCATAAAAATAATAAACAGACTGAATAAAAGTCTTTATTATAAACTGCAATTTTTTTTATTATAAGGAATGACCACTCTGGCCATGTTTACTGTCAGATTATCTATGGTGATAAACCGTTCTCCACATTTTCTGGTTTCTCTATTGTGTTCCAGTAGGGACAAGACTATTTTGATTTCTGTATGACAACAGAAGATGTGAGCACATCATCAGCTGAGCCTTCAATTCCAACAGTGCAAGGCATAACCCTAGCAAAGATACGGAACCACAGTCAGGACACCACTTCAGAGGCTCATGAAAGAGCTTGCTTAAAATCTGTGGCTGCTACAAATGCCAAGTTTCTACTTCCTTTCTATAGCAAAATGGCCCAGGTCCTTCTAGCAGCTTTAATACAATCCATGGTATTAGACTTCCCCGATATTAAAGAACAGGTGTAACAGATTTGAACTAAATTTGGGACGAGGAAGGAGAAACCTATCTCTTTTAACTGTTGGTATCAGTATTGTGAGTAGCTTTGTTTCTATCTGGTCACCTCTTCCATTAGTCCTTCTGCAGATCCTTGCTCTTAGTTCACCTTCTCCTCAAAAATGGTCCAGAAGCCTCTGCGAAAACCACCACGAATTATGCCTCGGCTGACACTAGGTGCTCTGAGGGCATTTACACACCATTCACTTCTGGCAGGGCCCTAAGCCGGGTGTACCACTTGTATTATTAAACCAGCCTCCAATGGTTCAGAGCCCCTCTTTGCCTAAAACAATAGAAACATATCCATCTGCGTACACTGTGTATCAGATGCACTTCAGCATGGCGTCTCATGCTTATGTAACACTAACACAGCTGGGCACACCGTTTGTCCTCTGCACGCCGCACAAAGTTACAGCGGCAACGCTGGCAATGCTCTCTGAGGAAAGTGACATCTTGTTGTGAAAACGTAGGAAGACCTACTGTCTTCTGTTTCTACTCTTAACCTGACTGGCAGTTTCAGTTAGCCTCTGGCAGCCCAGTTAAAAGACAAAAGTTGTTTAATGCCCTGAACTCTATGAAGCCATAACTCTAAAACTGTTATCTACCAAAAAATATCTCAATGGAATCAGGACCAATTACTCAGGCGGGACATTATGTTAATCTTAAGTCTGTTGAGTCTAGGTTTCGAATGTAAGCATCTCAAGGCAAAGAATACTTTTTACTTTATATTTGAAAACTGATATAAATTTTGCAAATAGCGAATACTCTACTTCTACTGTATTGGAAGCCTAAGACACATAACCTTTGAAAAGATAAAATGTAAACAGGCAAGGAATCTAACCCATGCTTTCATGCAGTCAAAATGTCTCACTACGTTAATAGCAACTAAGATATTCAAAATATGTCACCTAATTAGTACTAAATACTATGCAATTATTAGAAGATTACGCTAGTAGCTGTAAACAAAATAGGTGTCCAATGTGGATCTTACTCAGTTTATCTGAGATTTCAAACCCTGCTCACATTCTGTTTGTGATGCCTCGAAAAATGTATCACTGTATTCACCCGCAAAGAAGAAAAGGTTTCCCAGAAGCACTGTATCCCAAACAACAGAATTTGTCATGCTATAAAAGACAGAAAGGAAAAATTCTGTTGATTAGTCCTGAAAGTTCTGTTATCAGAAGCATAGTGCAGGAAAGAAATAACCTTAAACTCTCACAGCAAACAATGGTAAGAAAAAGATAATCAAAATAGTGCAGGAATAATGAATGTGCAGCATAAAAGAATGTTATTTCACTACTCAACTCTGTCTCTGGAAATCTAGTTCATCTATGCCAAGGAGCCACAGATAAAAATATGACCATTTTATTAGCCATCTTAAATGAAATGTAATGTTAATTTCATGTACATAATCTTCATTACTGCAATACACGTATTACTAGTGTAATTTAGTCAATTAGGGCATAGCTACAAATCTGTCAGGTGCCACCATGAGAAATATAAAGTATGAAGTCGCACTGAAAACGTTAAAAGTTAATAGCGATATAGCAGCAATAAGGGATATGCTGAGAGAGGAAAGAAAGGGTGGGAAAAGGAAAGTCTTAAAACCAGCTAATTACAATCAGAATAAAAAAGCCATAGCTTTAAATAGCATATTTCAATACAGACATGTAAGCACAAACTATCTTTAGATCTGTGCAGACATTCATTAATGAACAGCTAGACAAAGTACTAGAGACTCTAAAATTCAGACCTCAGATACGCAGTTTAATATTGCATTTCAATAGCTTTTCTGACTTGACATATATTCCTTCTGTTTCTTCTCTCTTTCCCCTTTGACTCAGCTGCTGTACGGAAGACCTCGGCACAACACAAATTAAATCAAAGAACAATGTGTAACTTCAGTGGCGAACGGGGCTGGTAAGCGCAGCCATTCATCCTTGCAGTCCATCGCCTTCTCCCCTCCACCCCCTGCTTATTCCTTCCCCAGTCCAACCAAAAATACTACGCACGCACGCACATGCATATACACACGCGTGCATATGATGAGCTTTATGCAATGAGAAATATGTTAATTTGCTCGGCTCGGCAAGGCACATTTGGTGAATGTATTACCTGGATTAGCTAAAATAACAGAGGGGAAAAGCTGGGGTAAGCAGGCTGAAGCCCTGTGTGTGGCCAAGGCAGCGGGAAGCAAGGCAGAGAGAGAGAGAATGAACCCAACAACACAACAGTGGAACAGGCAGCTGGCCTGAGATGCTAATTCAGCGCTTTAACAAATCAATGCCACTTGAAAAGTACAATGCGAGCCCTCACTGGGTAGATGTCAGGGGACTGAGAAAATGCATTCTCAAGTATTTCACATTAAGAGGGAATAATGTGTTAATTTATAACTCTTCACCCTATACACTTGGATTATCCATCTGTGTCAGTGATTTGACTTCTTAAATTTATCAAAAACATGCGCAAAGGGAGGCATCTTCTGCTAAAGCACTGGGAAATAGCGATTCAGAAACAGCCTGCCCTATGTGGTTGTTGGGTGGAGGGCTGAGGTTTTTTCTTTTTCTTTTTGTCCTTTTTTTTTTTTTTTTTCTTTGGACCCTTTGGTCAAACGAAGGCCCTGCCTTAGTGGTGGCTGATTGCATTAGGTACCATCCGTCAAAAGTGACACCACAGAGCAGCAAAATCTTGAATCAGCAAGCTGAGATGCCATCATCGGAATTTAGTTTAAGGAAACTGAGCAAAATCCCTCTGCACACCTAGCAGAAGAGAAGCTGCTACGATTAAAACGCCATTCTAAATGCCAGCTGAGATCTACAGATGCTACCTACTGAAATACAAAGGAAAGGAGGCTGAGGAGGGAGTAGTAAGTTGGGTTTATTTTGAGATGGCTTGTATGTTTCCACACAAACTTAAAGCAGAACTGAAGTAAGAAAAGTATTACTCATTGTCTTGAGGTCAGATTCTTGAAATTGTTTTTTAATGAAATTTATGAATTTAATGAAAATTATGTATACAGCACTGCTTCATATGCATAGAGAATCTAAAGTCAGTCCAGAATAATCAAACCGAAATTGCTTTTGTTTGGAAAACAGATCTGTTTCACGGTTTAACCCTCATTGGTTAACTTTGTGTTTGTTTAAAGTGTCAAGTCACCTGCATGAAAATGAAGTCTGTTCTGTGTCTACTGAACACGTACGGCACAGACAGTGGCAGTGCACCTTGCCACCTAAGTATCTTCATCATAATGCAGAGGAGCAAAATCCAAAGGAGCAATAGGGAGAACGTGTCCTAATTAGGGTCGGCTCCGTAATATTTAATACAAAGACACAGTGCTTGCTGACCAGCTTCAAACGAACAGTTATCATCTGTGGGTTAGATATTAACAAACAAAACAAAATTTAGGGAGAGCAAATAATGTCTAAAAATTCCTGGAAAGCCTAAGTGGCTTTTACTGGTTTAGACTCAATTAAAAAGGTGTGGATAACCTTCTAGGTGCTTGCATAATTGCCACTTCTATTTCATTGTATTTGTACTACACAACGCCTACATTGTTGTAGGAAATTTTTTTGGTCAATTATACAATTGCAATAGAAACAGACACACTCTTATTTTCAGAACATTCATATGTAAATAATATGCTGATGAATGGAAATTAGATGCTATAGATGATATGTAAGTATCCACATCTAGTAAAAGTAAATGCTACTTCACTTAAACAGACTTCAGTACTACTGCTTCTGCCATCCTCTGCTTTCCTAGTACAGGCAGGTACAACATAAGATGAGGGTAGGTGGCCTTTTGGGGGGTTTCTGATGGCTGTGAAATTAACCTGCAGAAACACACAAGCTGGAAAATAAATCTGGTTTTGACAGGAAAGTGTTTTATAATTTCATGCTTTCACATGGGGGCTTTGTCTTTTTTTCTTTTTTTTATTATTTTTTTAAATTAAATTAAAAAAAAACCAAAAAACAAAGACCTTGGAAATGTGTATTTTCTTTTCCATAAAGAATGCAAAATTATTTTCTTTCAAAGCAGGTCACCCTGTAAGGAGTATTTCGTATTTCTGGCACCATGCACCTTTTTTCATTCTCTTTGCACGAAACCTTATGAAGGATATAACATGCATGCTTCATAGGCTTGTTTAAAACCCTAAAGAATCCTGAGGGGGCCTTTAGGTCTGTTTATTAATTATAACCCAGAAAGGTACCACATATGTGCACTGATTGCAGAAAGTCTGCATCCTCGCCTCTCACACGAATTTCTATTCCTGTCTGTCCCATCCAGACTTCTCCCTAATACGAGCTATCTATTCTTATCATTATAGTACATTTAATCCCCCTCTGCAACACCCCTCCCCCCTTTCTGGACTCACCTAAGGGGTTAAAAGACTAGAGTACATTTGTGACTTGTCAGTGACATATAATACCCAGGTCCTTCATGCAATCAACTTTTACTTGACATGTATTTGCTCATCACAGGACCCGCATTACTACTGGGAAAATGAAGAAAAACCTAAATTAACACTTGACATTCAATATGGTCAAGTCCTTAATTGGCTGGGCTTCCTGAGAAAGCAATTTTCTATTCCCCAAACTGTTCGTGTGTCATGTGTGGAGTGCAGCTCTTGGCCATCACTGCTGTCCCTCGCTCACTCTAATGAGAGCAGATGAATTAGTGCTACGTGACACGATTTTAGCAGGGCTCCCTCCTTCCCTCCCCCCGGTCCTTTTCCTCTGCTAGTGACAGCTGTGTGGCGGGGGGGTGGGGACAAGGACACCAAGAAATGCCAGTTCAAATAGTTCTGTGAAGACTGGGTATTTTTGAAATGTGAAACGTTTTCTTGATACTCCCGGAACGCTGCAATTTAAAAGTAATAGGTAGGGAGAAGGAGGTGCAGCAGTATAAAGATAGAAGAAATTAGCTGAGTTTGGCTGGATACGAATTAACTTCTAGCATCTCTCCCATCCCTCGATTAACCTGTAGCAATCTAATTAAAATGGAAATTTCCTGCACTGGAAAAGTTTAGAGAGTCGGTCGCTAGATGAATTTGCAAATTTTTTTGTGTGTGTATTTCATGTAAATAAAAAAATCACTTCTACAGCATGCTTCCCTCCGTGACAAAGATCATGTACTACAAAAGAACGTTTGTGTGTCCTGTTGGGAAATGACAACCATGGCATTCAGTTTATTTTTAGTATATGGGAAATTTATTTCATCCAGGATGATACTGCTCACTTTACAATATAATGTTAAATTCTAATAATGACTTAACTATTTGAACACCAATGGAAATCCCATAAGGAGTTCAAATCTTTCCTGAGCGTTTGCTGACGGATGGGAGAATGCAATTTGTATCACTAACATAAAAATAAGACAAACGGAAGTGATGTAAATATAAATATCAGTTTCAGCTGATATCAAAGATAATAGATCAGGAAGAACAGAGACTAAGGAAGCAGAATATTCAAAATAGTTAAATTAAATTGACCACACACAAAAAAAAGAAAAAAAAAGTATGTACATACCTGAACATTTATTATTGAAAATGCACAAATGACTACAAAATAATTTCCAGTAGACAGCTCCATGTGATCATATGGTTTAGCTTGACTTCTTACATGTTACAGAAAAAGCAACATGTATGTCATGTATTGTGAATGAACTTCAAAAAAGTCTGACACTGCACAATCAGTTTAAGCAAAAAGTTTTAAGAGTTATATTAATGGTATAGGTGAACTCGCCTTAGTCTGTCCTTGTCTCAGCTAAAAAACAAGCAGCTTTGCAATTTGCAAGTTATCTCTCCAAATCTGAGCCTGGCCTTGTAGAGTTACATTACTTCAGTAATATAACAAACAAGTGCAGACTGTTAGTTATAAGACAAAAGAATGACAACATTTTTGCTGTAAAATGCATTGATAAACGTGCATTACCCCAAGCAGAAAGGATATTTTTCACTGTGTGTTTCTGCAGCTATGACAAAGGTGTACAGTTTTTTGTGGCTACAGTTGTAAATATTTCAATAAAGCAACAATAACAGGGTTTAGAGACTTGCTTTTTCCTATTTGCTTTTAAAACGTCCTTTAGTTATTTCAGTGTTTTCAAGTCACACAGAAGGAACACATTCGGCTTTGGCCACAAGAATTTCTAGATGACTTTAAATGTTCCTGTTTCTCAGGTGCTGAAGTAAGCCCCAAAACGTACTAAAAGGTCCAAAAGGCAACTCTGATCAGAAATTAAAATGTCCTTCATCCTCACTGTTAAACCATCACACACAAAAATCGCACCGAGCTGAATGAGACCACCGGTCATACCTGCATCAGCAGAGAACTAAACTCCAGAGCGCTTCACGCAGAAGAAACGACTCCACATTTGAAGCACTTGTTGCTGAGGAGGGAAGTGGTTAAGGATTTCTTTTAAAACAAAACCCAAACTTTACTCCTGTAATTTTTTTTCAAGTAACAAGTACTGTATCAGAAGCATCCTGAAGAAACAGAGCAGTAGTGTTGTGGTGACCTTTGAGACTCTTGACTAGTCCGTCAAGCACCATCTGCAATATGTACAGCATAGTTAAGAGGAGGATTATTAACTGGCCTAGAAACTGAAGGGCCATTTCAGTCTTAACAAGAATATGAACTGACTTCACTGAAGTTGTACAGCTTGAGCTTCTGAGTGCCACCAGTTAAGAGAGCCTTCTACTTCAAGGACAGGATCCAAGGGTTATTTGAATATATGGCACCTCTCATCTTAAATTCATCCTGAGTTTTGGAAAACTAAAATCAAAGAAGGACTGTATCACGAATCACCTTTAATATCAGCAAGACCACCTCTGCTGCTGACAGAGATCACAGGTATGGTAAAGTTACTAGGAAACAGAGGACTACTGCCTAATGCAACTGAAAGACCGGCATTAAAAAAGGCTCAGCTTTTCCTAAAAATATTAATTCTACTTGGCGTAGGATACACAGCACCAGCACCCTGATTCAGCACCATCAGATTTTAACCATACAACCCCTTCCACATTGCTGGATGAGAAGTAGAAATGACAGCAAATAATGGGTCAGAAGAACTACTTGCTGCTAAACTGAAAAGCTCCTTCCCTTACCGCCTACAGTAAAACAGCCCATTAAGAGTTGCTTTTTGATTAAAAACAAGTAAGTAATTTCAACTATGGCAAAGTGACATGTTTTAACTTGACATTTTGTTAAGGATGAGTACCCTGTGAAGCTCATAAAAGAGTGAAGAGATTCAGTGGAACATTAAGATTTACTATATGTACTCAATGCCACTGTCACTCCTGTGCAGAACACGTCAACCCGGAAATATCTGACTCAACAGCCCTAAGGTTATTTAGAATAGAAAGTGAGATTTTTACATGTTTCACTTTGATGCCATGAGAGCAGCTGCATTAAGTTCTCTCAGTGGTTTTCAAAACCCAAATAAAATGCTTGCTCTGTGTTTTAAAAGTTACTGTGCAAATGTGTGCCACCCACCCAGTCTGTAATAGCTTACATTCACCATTTTCAGAAAAGATAAACACAGCAGAGAAGGAAATGATAATATAAAAACAGCCTGGCACGTGAAATGAGGAAAAGCATTGTAGACTATCTGGCAAGACAAAGCACACAAACGTTATTTTGTGAAAATTAATAGCATCTGAAATTATACTCCCATCCCAGTACTCTCCCCCAACCTCATGCCCAAATTAAAGGTATTTTATCTAATTCCCGGTTGAGAGGTTGCTAGAAGTGGTAAGTCACAGCTGTGTTGACATTGAACTTCTTGAACACAGAATACCAACGTCACACTGACACACTCTGCAGATGCTTCGTTACAAGCAGCACCAGTCACTCGATTTGAAATACCTAACCTAGCTGTAAAACAAACTGTTAATCTTCAGCCTCTTCTCCAGTTAAGGTCTTCTTTACAGTTCTGGAAACACACCAACACCTTATTATGTTTATGCTAAACTTATCTGCATTTTGATTGGAATTTGACAACTGACCAGTGGTTCAACTCAATGGTACCTCAGACTCTGCCGAGAACAGGCCCCACTTACTCATCGTTTTAACTAGATGCTCTCTTCGTTCCCACAGAAATCTCTAAGACAGTGACCTTCAATTTAAAATACAAACTAATTAACTATCCATTCTGTTAAAAAATGTTGGTATAATGTTGATATCTGTCTTGCCTTGAGAATTTCAAGTATGAACAGGCGTCTTTTTCCTTGCAACACAATAGACAAAAAAGCACTGGACGTCAAATTCTCTACACAGCTAAAGGATGCTTTTTATAGCAGGTATCAGTATTTGCGTTGCTACACCTTGTTGCAGAAAATAATATTCTCATAGCACTTTTCTTCAGTCAACAAAATTACAAGTGCCTACGTAGGTGAGTGTATGCTGTAATCGACTGGTATGGAAATCGCAGCACCGCTGCAACTCCTGCGCGATCCCCTCACCTCTGGCGACGGCAAGCATTCCCTCCACTTGGAACTTCTGCGGGAGCTCGAAGCACTGGCTTCAACAGCTTGCTGAAACCAATGGCCAAATTTAGTACTTTAATCACAACTCTAATAATTGCAGCAACCTCTGAGGTTTTACCTTCATGAGGACGGGTACTTTCCAGAGCACAGCTGTCTAACATGACCGTGCTGACTTCTGCCTCGTGTTCTGGGTGGTTTTAAGACCGCCGATGACCGTCATACGTAAAACTTCCTGCAAAGCTCTTGCAGCACTATGTTTCTTACAGAGCTGACCAGCAGCCATACTTCTCCCCAGGTAGAAGGCAGGGACTATGTTTCTCCTAACTGTATTACAATAAGCCAACACAAAAGCCTTCGCTGCAATTCAGCAAGCATTTTTTAAATCCTTCCTTTGTTTTTAAATATTCTAAACTATGGGGTTTTGCATGCTCTTGGGGCCATGGATGCCTACATTTCTAGATGCCAATTTCCATATCAACATTATGGTAGCAGAAGAAAAAAATATCCTGAATTCCAATCTAGAGAATATTAACGGATAAAAGCAGTATTAATAAAATAAGAAAGAACGTATTTTATTTGGTACCACGGAACCAGTGACAGTTTTGCAGTTCTTTTCATTGAGTCTTAGACAGCATAAATGGTTTAACAAGGGATATTATTTATAATTCAAAATGAGAGTCCTTATCAATCAATTACATACTTAAAAATATAAAGAGAACCTATGTACACTGGATACTTGAAATGATTACAGATAATATCACAAAAATCCATTTAGAGTAGGTGAAGTAAGACACAAGTATTTTTAAAGGCAAAATAATGTAGAAGTTGGATCATTTTAAGGATTGCAGAGTTAGCTTCAAGAGAAATACTTTTCAAATGGACTACTATGATTTTCTATAGATATGCCCAGACTCTGTGTTATGGTGGTTACATAGATACATTATTCATGTATCTTGATTCATTAAAAAAATATTTACAAGGATGCTGTATTATTGTAATGTGGATTTTTTTGCATGTGGATTTTTTTTGCATGGAGGCTGGGGAGCGTTATGACTCTAGTTCAGAGGAGGAAGAGAGAAAGGGTTGCAGGGTTCATAAAAAGCATGTAGACGAGATTCAGACTGGCACACAGTGTGTGATAAAAATCAAATATGGAACATAATGGGACATATGGAAACATATCTTTTGTGCAGGGAAGGATGAATCACAAGTTCACAGCTGGAATTTATGTGGATCCTTATTTAGTGGAGCATCTGTAGCCACTGTTTAGCTACATTCCCACATCAACAACAAAATGGTGCCACAGAAGAGAACGCATGCATCAAGCTCCAGCTGGTACCTGCGCCCACCACTCCTTTCTTTTCCCTGAAGCCACATTTAGTCAGTTTTCTTTTTACAGTTTGTGGGTGTATAAACATGCATATGCAAGTCAGTGGATAGAATCAAAATGCCACACCTGACCACTGCTGAATTTTGGAAGGGATGGGGATGTGGTATAGAAGGGATAGGTTCATAAAAAAGAAAACGCGGCCATTTAAAATCAGTCTCATGTCTTCAGCTTTACTTTATACATGTTGCATATTTATGTACGTCATGTACACTACATACTAGAAAAGTTTTATTTCAGTTTGGTATCATTAAAAAAGGCCTTTAAAAATGCAAATTAAAAAATCATACAAAACGTGATTTATAGAGGTCTATTTGGAGAAAACCAAATTTCAACTTCATAATTATAAAACTGCATATCCGTTGAATTGCTTTAACATTTTCACCCCTGACTTTTAGCTTCCCAACATTAGCAAAAAGCAAAATAAGAATGTGGAGAAAGACGTAATTTCATGTCTAAGCAACTTTCATGCAAAAGATACACAAATACCAACTTAAGATGTTTAAAGTGGGGTTAGTTTTGTTTTGGGAATTTGTAATGTTGTTTGTTTTACTTTTTAAGATCATTGCTGTCTATGCTGTGAGTTAAACAATTTCCTTCCACTGCCTTCTGAAAGATTTCATTAATGAAGATCTGTATTAATGAAACATACATTTTTATGCAAAAATAAAACTGCATTTTAAAGTAAAAAAATACTCAGCACTGAGTTATCAGATGATTATTTTTTTAAATGGCTAGCATATGCCACACAGTTTCTCTTGAATGTGTCATTAAAATTTTGAAGATCCTAGATTTTAAAGGTCATACTTCTACAAATACTGCATTATTTGAAACCACGGTACAATGTCCTAATGCTCTAATCCCTTCCCTAAATTCTACTTCTACAATTATTTCTTCACTTAATACGTATTTTAGATGTGCTCTTATCACAGAACAAGCAAAACACGAATTACCTCTTCCGGAGGAAAGACTGTAGGAAGAGCCCTCAGACCAGTTCTGTGATTATAGACAATACTTGTATTGATTTCAGTAGGAACAGGACTAGGTACTTAAAATAAAAATTTTCTAGTATTGTAAAGTACTGTTTTTCTACAGAAACCTTTGTTATCAGCAGAAGAGTTTGAGATACCTTGATTTTTGGCCTGTAATAGTGTACTTGCAGGCTGACAACCTCAAACAAGCTTTCACAATAGAAAAAATAGATAGAAGTTCTTCAAAATAAATTGTCAGATAAGTCTGATGATGTAGGAAATTCACTAACCATTTTTACTGTTGTCTGAACATTTTCGGTATTCTTGGCTATGTTCTAAAACCCAGCTTTTACTTCTCTTCTTAGACAATCAGACTGACAAGCCACTAATGAAAACTACCCTCATTAACAAGAAAATACATCAGTATGTATGTACTTCAATTTTTCCTCAATTTTTAAAGGAAAAGAAAACAAAAAATGCCACTGTACAGTAAGTGCTATACCAAAACTGGAGAAGTAGCACTTTCCTTGGAATGAAAATTCACATATCATGAGAAACGTTATACATTTGTCAAGTTCTCGTAAATAACTTATCTTTGAATTGTAAAATACTAATTTAATATTACAGCTCGTGCAACCAATTTTATTTTTTAAATATTTAAGTGGCGACAATATCGTCAGAATTCTACATCAAAAGGTAAAAAAAAATACACTTTTCCAAGTGAATTAAAATGTTTCAGTTGTCTTTCTTATTTATCCCTGCACAGAGAAAAGCCAACATCTCAGTAGATTCCACATCAGTATTTCAGGAGGTCTTGCAAAATAGCGTAATAATATCCTATGTAGATCACTTTGTCTTTTGTATTTAAAATGATTTTGTGTGTTCTAGGAAAGAGAGAAGCAAAGTGGGAAGAAACTGGAAATTATACATGGCACAAGACAAACACAGTCGGCC
Organism: Phaethon lepturus; assembly: GCF_000687285.1. Lineage (NCBI taxonomy): Eukaryota > Metazoa > Chordata > Aves > Phaethontiformes > Phaethontidae > Phaethon > Phaethon lepturus. The sequence goes on from NW_010517522.1 coordinate 23,433, forward strand.
ATATCTATTTCTTAACATAAAACAGTATTTACTATTCAGCTATCACTATTCTAGTAGAAATCCAACATTTTTTAAAAAGTAGAACAACGATAAGATAGTGTAATAGGTAAAATCTATGATAATGAGATCTCATGTCACACAGACAGATGCCATACCTTACTTCTATACATGAACAAAAACATATATGCTGAGTTGAGGGTTTGGTTTTTGTTTTTTTTTCTTTTTCCCCTAGCAGAAATGAAGTGATTGATAGCCTCCAGGTTAAAAAATTATTTTCCTTAAAACAACCTGATCATTCTTTCTCACTCCCTCTCTCTCACACCTCCCTC
>NW_010517523.1:0-818 GCF_000687285.1 Phaethon lepturus
CCCCGGCGGCAGCTTCCAGCACAGGCGTGTTGTCATCTGTTATGACTAGCAGTTTGGTCGGATCTGATGGTTTGGCAATTCTTTCTGGGAAGATCCCAACACAAATCTAGAGTGTTTAGGGTGGCTACTTAGAAATGCGAGTAACTTTTTTTTTTTTTGGATTGTCGTTTTCATTCCGGTCTAGTGCGATATTTTTTCCTGCCTACAGCAGTGAGACAGGCTTTAAATGAGAAACCGTGTATAGTAACCTATTCATCAGTCACCTCCAAGGACAGCTTCTGTGCCTGTGACCCTACCCGTGACGCCAGAGGCAAACCTGAGACCTGCCACGCCAGGTACGGACGCTGGGGCGAGCGTGAAGTTACATGTACTTGACAAAGAAATGGAGATGGAGCAGCCCCAGACCCATTTGGCAGGGAGCAAAATAATGAGTTCCAGCCCTTAAGAAGCATTCATTCATCTAAAGAGCATGCTCTAACTTAGTTAGGCTCATGCCCAAATCAAAGAATAGATTATTTTCTTAGTACTCATTTGGTAGCAACACAGATACACTCACGTTCACTTGTGTGCTGTGCTGCTATTCATATGCAGAACTGTGTTTTTTAGAGACCTAATACCAAAGCACCCTCATAAGCCCTGTCCAGACAGACCGCTGGGCCACAGTTACACAAACCAGTTACCTCCTGCCCCTTTTAAAGCACTCTGGTTTGTTTTCTTTTACGTTTAGAAAGTGCAGATGTTTCCCATAGGAATTAGGACACTTCTAGGAAAACCAGTTCCCCCTCAGGGGCTGGCTGGCCCTGGGGCCTCGTGGGCCT
>NW_010517524.1:0-3048 GCF_000687285.1 Phaethon lepturus
AGAGGTGAGGCTGACAGGGTGGTAGTTCCCATGGTACTCCTTTTGACCCTTTTTAAAAATGGGTTCAATGGTTCCCTTCTTCCAGTCTCCAGGGACTCCATCTGACTGCCATGACCTTTCATATGTCATGGATTGTGGCTTTGGAACTGCATCAGAGGACTCTGGGATGCATCTCGTCAGGTCCCATAGACTTGTGCATCTTCAGGTTCCTCAGGTGCTCTTGGATTTCATTCCACCTGTCCCCATCTTGCGATCCATTCCCTCGAGAGGTGTGGGAAGAGACACTGCCAGTGCAGACTGAGGCAAAGAAGTAGTTGAGTACCTCAGCCGTCTCCTCGTCCACTGTTAGCAGTTTGCCAGTCTTGCTCATCATGGGGGGTACCCTTTCTTTGACCTTCCTTTTCTGTCTGACATACCAGTAGAAGCCCTTCTTAGTATTCTTTGCATCCTTTGCGAAGTTCAGCTCCAGCCACATCTTGTCCTTCCTGACCCCATCCCTACCCAACCGGGCAGCATCCCTGTACTCATCCCAGGATACCTGTCCCTACTCACACTGCCTGTGCATTTCCTTCTTGCCCTTTAGTTTGGCCAGCAGGTCTCCACCCAGCCATGCTGGTTTATTGCCTTCCTTTCCCACGGGGGGATTGAGAGCCCTTCCGCCCTATGGACAGCATTCTTAAAGATTAACTTAACTCCTTGAAGGGCTGGAAGTTTGCTTTCCTAAAATTTGGGGTCCTGACTTTACTCTTTGCCTGCCCAATATCCCTCAGGACTGTGAACTCCACCAGTGCATGATCACTACAGCCCAGGCTGCCTCCAATCTCGACATCACCAATTAGCTCATTTGTGTTGGTGACCAACAGGTCCAGTATTGCATCCCCTCTGGTAGGGCTGTCTATTACCTGGCTAAAGAAGTTATTCTCAGCATCTCCTATAGAATGTAACTATAGTTTTCTGTAAGATGGTGGGATAGGATTTCATTGATAAAAGGGTTAAGGGCAAGGTTTGTCTTAGACAAGGGAAAACAGATTTCACACTAGTTAACTAAATCATCTGTGTTTTCAGATATCTAACCAAGAAACAGAATGGAAAAAATTTAAAAATAATTATGTAAATAGTAATCAATGAAAAAACAGAAACTGCAAAGCTTGGTCGTATGAAAATCTGGGGAAATCATTAAATTAATAATTAATACTTCTAATTTTTGCATTTTTGAGCCTGTTGAGAAGTAATTTGTGAACAAAATTGAGCAGAGGTCACTGAGGTTCTGGTTGTGATTATGGACATGGTTGGCTACAGACATGATTTGAAAGTGAAAATGTGCACAGCTATGTGACCACTCTCCCAAAACATGAGAAGCAGCATGTACCAAGCTCAAGACAGTGGAAGGAACCGATAACTTATCTTTCATTCTGAAATAAGTCTGCCTCTGTTATTCTGTAGTTTACAAGGTGCATTGATTCATCAGTATTCTGCAAAGATGTCATGGTTTGCCACACACCTGTTATAATATCGTCCTTGCTCATTTCTGATTTAGCTGTTTCTACCTGTCAGTTTGACAAGAAATTACATGTTCTGCACAGGCTTAGTTAACACAGAAGGACACTTGAGAGACTTACCCCTCTTACAATATGGATTTTTTTTTTTTGAGACAGAAAAACAGAACAGAAATCTTCAAGTTTCTTCCTGCATGGAAGACCCAGGTTGTATAGAGATGGAAGAATCACAGGCTACTAGCTGGGCATGTATTTCAACTTACATTCCATGTTGGAATAAATTAAGCACAAAAAGTGAATAGTATAGAAAAAGTGATGATCTCGCAGCAATGTTCTCCTGACTTGCAATTTTCTTTCCTCTTAAAACTCAAGTTTTGAATTGTGTACCTTGAGGAAGCAAAGGATTTTGTATGCTCACTGAAGACAAAAGCCCTTATATTAAGTCTGGAATACAGCATCAGTTTTAAATTTAGCCTGTAAATAAGCCACAGAACTGTGAAATAATTTGGTTTGTGAGGAGATGCATCAGAGTGGAGGACAAAAAAGCCTCTGTTAGACATAAGTAAGGCTGAAAAAATTTTAGAGAAATAGTACACATTTTTCTTTTCTGGACGTGTGATTTGTGCTAAAGAAAATATATTTTGCCTTTCTGTCGATAAAACCCATATGCCCTGAACATACTAATCTATAGCTCAAGACACCAAAGGCTTGGAGAAAAAGAAAGGCCTCAACCTCATTCTTCAGTGCCTTAGTAAGTGCTAGAAGACTGTTTTATTGCCCTATTTCAGTACAAAAGATCAGCTTATTAGAAAAAGCTAATGAACAATAAAGTGTACCAAGTTTGGCCAGCACAGCAAATAACTTCTCTCTAGTTATTCTAGTATTATTTGTTAGTAAGATGGACTGTTAAAGATGCCTGTATAACAGTCATTGTCCCAGGGTTTATTGACCTGCCTTACTATGAATTTAAATGTTTTTCAGTTTCATTGTGTGTATTAATTCATGTGTTTCAGTTTACTGGAAAATTTCTTATTTTGTAACTAGCTACTGTAGGATTAAATACTGTATTGTTGATGTTCTATTGAAGGTAAATGTCAAGAGAAAGTATTTGAGTAATGCTAGCATGGCTACTTAAAAATCTGTGTGTACAATAGGTCTCTAGCATATGAGACTTACTGTATTCCAATACTATCATATAGTTATAGAAAAGACTTCACTGATAAATGAAATACCAGTATTTAAACTTATCCTACAATGATGCAATTTTGTAATAAAATTCCCAGTCTCCTTCCTGTGTCACCCAACCACAAACTGTGTGGTTTGTTCAGACCTACAAGTGTGCTGACTGAGTAGCCGCAAAGCCACATTAAACAGAAGTGTTGAGCTCCTGCTGTGTCCTTTCCCTAAATGGGACAATCAGCTTTGTTCTTTCCATCTTCTCCAAGCTCAACCTGTGAAATTCAAAGGAATTTATATTTGAAGACTTTACCTTCTTTTATTTTGGTTGAAACAGGCAAGAGATTCAATGTGTTACTGTGAAGAGAAAGCAGGA
>NW_010517524.1:3079-30074 GCF_000687285.1 Phaethon lepturus
GGGCACTGTGACTGTGCAAGTCTTATTTCCCTAGGGAACAAGCAAGTCACATTGATCTATGGACACAGTGTAAATATCATACCTTCTCTAGCACAGGTCTCTGAAAACATTAGGAAGTACTTTTGTATAATAGTAACTGCATAGAACACTGCTGATTAAGTCAGTAAGCAGCATGATAATACATTAAACCTAGTGAAAAGCAATGCATGCTATAAATAATAATGATACCTACCAAGTAGAAATTGTAACCACTGAAGAAAAAGAGCTGAGACAAGTACAGACAAACGGGGGAAAGCTTATGGCCAGTTTGACACTTCCCCAAAACTCAAACAATAGATTAAGGAATTAGGTGACTCAGTAGCATATGATCCAATACCTTGGCTTGGCTCTGATTGCCCTCTGTCAAAAAATTCTAAAGTAGAGAGAGGGGTGTTTTGGAGATGAGAAAGAAAAAAAGCAGTCTGAATCCCAGAAAAAAGTATTTTGTGCAATAGTTTAGAACAGTGGGGACCATGATTGCATATCCTTGGTCTGCTACATATTTCATATCTGACCACAAGAGCATTATTTAAGCTTTCTCTACTTTGATTTCCAGTCTGCAAAATTAGAATAATTCTGTAGAAAATAATATAAACAAATACTTGGACTATATCTACTTTCTATGCTCACTTGAAATGTGAAGAGACTGTTTCACAGCACTACTGTCAAATCATAAGATTAAACAAGATCAAATTATAAAGACAGCTAAAGGGGAAGAACTGACTAGAACAAGATAAATATACTGAAGATTTTATGTCACCATAGAAAGATATAAAAAAAATAAGAGAAATTGAAAGGTACAATAGACTTCAAGTTGTATTGGGCAATTGTGACTGTGCAAGTCTTATTTCCATAAGAAACAAGCAAGTCCCGTTGATCTATGGACATAGCATAAATATCATACCTTCTCTAGCCCAGGTCTCTGAACACATAAGACACCTTAGGAAGTACTTTTTGTATAAATATAATATTTATCAGTTAATATGCACATACATTGAGCCATTACAGGTCTCATATTATTCAGACTTAGTAGCTCTGTAGTTCTCATGAGCATCTTCTCAGGTTTACAGAGACTTACCACACTTCTGTTTCATGTGATAACACCAACTGCTTCTGGAATGCAGCCAACCTTGAAAGTAGAGCAGTTGCATTCACACAGAATTGCAATCTAAATCGGTCCTAGTTTGGGCTAGCTTAGGTGTCTCCAGTCACTCAAGCTTTCTACAAATAATATAGCTGAGAACATAGACAAAGTGAATGGGCCATCTCAGTTATTCTCTGGTAACATAAGATATAAGGCAATGAAACTGAAAGGCAATATGCTTAAAATTTTAGAATGAAATGCTCAAAAGCATTTTTGCTTTGTAATGTAAGGAAATGGAATCTTTGAGACTGTTTAATAAAATCTGAAATAATTTCTTTATATGGTTAATGAGAATCTATTGAACTACTTTGGGCATGGTGTGAAAATTATGTAAACAGTCATGTTTCAGGGCTTAAGCCAATTATTAAGACCACCATCTGATAAATCACTAAAGCATGTTAAGAAGTGCATGGTTTCATTCAAGGAAATTGAACTATTCATGCTTAAGATGGTATGCACTTAAGTGCTTTACTGGTTCGGGAGCTAATAGTTCAACAGTAGAAAGATAATACTACTATGGGCAGGTTCTTCTGAAGGTGTCTATTATGTCTTTCTTTTACTTTCCCCTAAAATAGTATAGGTTACTGTCAAAGGCAGGATATTACAATAAATGGGCCACGGGTCTGATCCAACAGGTAGTTTGTGTTCTTATATTTTCCTGTAACTAGCAACTTTTCAATGCTAGTTTTGTTTTTCTTCAATGCACAGAGGAAAAAAGAATTATGAGCCCTGTTTTCTGCATGAGCTGTTTGACCTCTCTAAAAATAGGTGTATCCACTAGGAAATGTCAATTATTAGAAATGTACATACTAGGAACAGACAGTGGAGATTACTTTTTTTAAACATATAGCATCCAGGTTTTCTTAAGTAGATGGGAAAATCATTTCATTCCTGAGAAATGATGTCACTAAGCTTGTAGCCCAAATGGTGTTCTCATTCTTGGCAAGTAATATTAAACAAAGAATGTATGGTTTTCAAATGTTGCTCAGATTCAGTAAAAAGCATTTATGCAAACAAAAGCTGTTGTTGTGTCTAGAAACTGTTGTTTATCTTTAGAATGGAGCCATATTAATAGTTCTAATATGCTAAAACGTGAGGTCCTAGATGCACAGAATAATCAAATTCTGATCATCTGACTAAATAGCGCTGTCATAATGTGATCTGAATTAGAGCTATGTGCAAGAGAAAGAGAAGATTGGAATGCTGAAGCTTCAGGCCTTAAGTAAGTTGTGCACAAATTAGATACCATAGATGTCTTTTTTTATCCTTACTTTACATGGAAAGCATAATTGTGTTTCTAAGTTGTAGCTGTATTTTCTTGAATGTCTAGAGAAAATATATGTATAGTACGTATAGACGTCATATATTGCATCAATATACAAGTTTACTCATCTGACTAAACTGATGTCTTTTCTGGAATCTTGAAGGATATGTACATTGAAGAGACATCGTGAGTTTTGGTTCAAAGTGCTTAATATCCACATGCAAAATCATTAAATAGTAAGATCTGGGTGCTTTTGGTGTCCTCTATTTTCTGATGAGTGCTTATAATTTTATCAAAGGGTATGATGGTATTGAGTGTGAATATATAGAGTTATCTTCATTTTACAGAGAATAAACAAGGACTGAAACTTTTTAGTTGAGAATAGTACCCCTAACAGAAGATAGCGATATACAAATAGATATGAAGTAGAATGAGCAGCATATTCTTGTGATGATTTACTTGACTGCCAACATGAATTTTCAGGTTTAGCATTTCTGGTTTTACCAAAACATTTCTACTTCATTATAAAACCATGTAGAATGCCATTTTTGCATGTGGCTGTCGTTTCGTACTTGGGATGGAAGTCATTCCCATGAGGATGACAGAGCACTGGAATGGTTGCCCAGAGTGGTTGTTGAGTCTCCATCCTTGGTGACGCTCAAAAGCTGTCTGGACACGGTCCTGGGCAACATGCTTTAGCGCGTGCCGCTTTGATTAGGGAGTCTCCAGATGGTCTCCAGAGGTCCCTTACAATCATAATCATTCTTTGATTCTGTGATTTAATTTCTTGCCTCCAAAAAAAGAAGGGAATATATGTGTTGGTGTTAAGATGAAGAATTCTGTTTACAATAGGATTCAGAGCTATCTTTGTGAAGGTACTCAGCATGTCATGGTGAAAAACTTTTACAGCGCAGAAAAGTTAGCATGGTTCTCGATTTTGTTCATTGTCCTTCAGTTTTTCTCTACCTATTAGTTGCCAGGGGGAGAAGAGGCAAATGACTTTACTCACTGTTTCTCTAATTGAGATCTGATAAGAACTGAGAAAAAGAACAGGGGAACAGCCTTACTCCTCCTAATTGGTGAGTGCAACCAAATAGACAGCATGATATTCTAGACAGGCAAACATTTGGCAAGTGAGGGTAAGAACAACACAGAAAATAATTTACAGGTCTCGTTTGGAGAAAAGTGTATATGACTATTCTGTGTGTCGTTTTATCTGGATGGCTCCCCTAATAAGTTGGCACTCCTTAGCCAATTTCAAACACATCTGACTGAACGGGAAAGGTCTCAGTGAGAAGTTCCCATAAGTCTGAATGTGAGTAATGGAGAATGATTCATTAGAGGTCTAACTGAAGAAAAAACTGCAGCTATATTCATCGCCAAAAAACCTACATGGGAGAAAAAAAATCTTAATTTCTTCAGCCACAGGAAACACTTCAACTGGAGTTTGTATCTTTTTAAACATCTGCTTCAAATAATGACAGGAAAAAAAATCAGGAACAAAGTGTTATTATCGCTATTTTAGTGTGATTTGTCTTAATATTTACCTGTTGTCCAGGAAAAATTATGAGAAGAAAACAAGAAAGGAAGTGGAAGATTGGAGGAGAAAAAAGAAGAAATGGCAGGTATACAAAGTACATTTTTTTCATTTAAAATGTTCATCTCTGTATCTAAACATCTTCTTATCTCAATATCACTGTGACATTCAGTGGAACAAAGAAGGAGCATCAGTATGTCAGCTACGTACCATACCATTGTAAAGCACAACCTCCAGACCATTTGCATAAATATAATTATCAAGGCAAGTAAGACATTATAAGCCATTTCTGAGGTAATATACAAGCAAAATAGATTGTTAGTTTCCATAGGTTGGTTTCTCATTGCTTTCATTTGTTCTTTCATGTTATTAAATTAGTCTCAAAAGGTCTTGGATAGACGAAAGAGAAGGGAAAAACAGAAAATAACAAAAAAAGGAGGAAGAAAAAAATGAAAACTAAAGAAAAAAGCAAAGGAAAAAAAACAGGCTAAATGAATACTGTAATACAAGTAACAGCTATCCATTGAGGAGAAAAAACTGATGGTGTAAAATTCTTCTGTGAAAAACCAGGAAGTTTTAATCCTTTCTGGGAAGTGTTTAGAGTTCCAAAACTTAGTAGTGTTTTCAAAATTTATTCAGTAGTGGTTTTGTGAACAGAGTTAATCATTCTACCTTCATAATGAATCCACCCATACATATATGAAGCGTAGGTTTTCCGAAGACTCAGAAATTACACATTCTTGTTAGTTACAGGGAAGCAGAACCAATATTTTTCTCTCATTTGAATAGGAAAAACCACTCCAAGCTGCATAAATACTACCAATAGACTACAACTGAAGCACCCCTATGGGACAGAGAAGGAAAGGTACCATTGTTTGGGAGACAGGGAAGGTAGTTCTTTGTCTTCTGCTGCTGTGGGACACCGCTCTGCCAGTTGAGGGAGAATATTCCAGGTTATTTTGGAATATGAAGAGCAAATCTACAACTCAGTGGATTCCTGCCTTCTCAAGAGTATGGAAACCATGTCACTTAAAATTTGAGGCAGCCATGGAGTTGTGTAGATGCCACAAAACTTGCTGTTTAAAATTGGGGTGGGGGGGAAATCCATCTTTTCAAATGACCTGTTTTTTCTTACTTAATGACAGAATCCAAGATCTCGTTGCTTATTGTTAGTTGTTATAGGTGGTGTATTACATATAAAAATGTATATTTGCCAATGGCACATTCCAGTCACAGACCCACTCCCAGTGATTAGGAACTAATAAACTTTCCTACAGCATGATAGAAAATCTCTTCATCATCTGTAATGCAACCTTCCTCATATAAAACAGAAATTAAGCAATCTGTGTGGATTATATCTTCTGTTGCTGAGAATCTCTGATTGTGTATGATTATTTTGCAGTTTGCTATGCGAGTTACTAATTTATCACTAATATTTTTTGTAAAATTATGTGCAAAATAACAACTAATGATGCTTGCTTCATATATATTTGTGTCTTAATTCGGAGTCTAAGAAGTTCTAGCTGCTTATTTAGCTTTGCCCAAGGTTGAGAAATTTGTACATTCTTTCTCTTACCTGCTACCTCTCATGTAATAACTCTCTGGTATATAATGAAGTAGTGACCTGGGATTAAATAATTCTTTATCCAAGTACGTATTGTCACAAGTCTTAATGGAAGTTAATAATATTTCACACATTTATGTGTCCGTTGAATTTGGCGCAGGCTATGAACATAATGTACAAGAGACAGAAGTGTGAACACACTAGAAAAACAAAAGAGCAACCTAATTTAGTTTTTAGAAATTATTTTAGACAATCTAACCTCCTTTTTGCCTCCTTTTTTTTTTTTAGCCTTTAATGTTTGCCCTAGAAGACTTTTTATCTACCGAGATTATACCAGCTCAACTAGAAATCATACAGGAGAGTTAAATGCAAAAGGAAATTGCAGTAATGCAGGTGGAGTAACACAGAGCAAGAATCAGCTGCAGGCAGGAAATTCTAACATGCCGAGGTAAAATTATTTTGCAAATTTGCCAGGGTGCTGAATAGACCAGTCTGATACATTGTCCCCTTACATTAGCTCCCTAAGATTTTACACAACCTAAATGTATCCAGGGAAGCAGCAGTTCACAGTGGGAAGTATTTGCCATTCATTGGTAAAGCAAGTCACGATCATTTACCTATGGGTTTTCTATTGTGTAGAGAATAGTCTTTATCTGAAGCTGAGGTGCAGTATTTGTACTTTGAGTTACGGTGTTTGGATAGAGAAAGGAGGAATTTCTAATGGGATTCTTCACTTTTAAGAAGTTTCTTCTCAATAAGATTATTCTCTTGTGGGAGATTCTTGAATCTCACATTATATGTGAGACTGAAGAGAAGGCAGATTGAATTTCAAACTTGCTTTGGAGATAAGCCTCCATTATCAGGGACAGCTAAGTATTCCCTACAGATCTGTTTAGCTAGAAACATAACTCTAGGTGCAGAAATGTAGCTTAGGCTTTGTGCTCACAGGGGTGTTAAAAGCAAAGGATTTCCTTTCCACCACCCAGTTCTTAGGTCGAGGTACAAAAAAGCTATGGGGTACTGAATATCTACTTGCTCTACAGTAGATTGGGAGGGGAACTGGCTATTTGAATTATTTGAATGAAGCTGAATGGATGTTGGGGTTTGCTACTATTTTAGACAAAAAGTGTACTTATGCTAGAGATGTTTTTTGTTTGAGATGTCCTGCAAACAAATCAAACCTACAACTCATTACAGGACATTGTAAGTTTAAAAAAAACAACACACCCACACTTTTTTTCTATGCTTCTATGTAATAGTGTTTAATTGTAACTATTATTATAACCTTATTATAACTAAAGGCCAAAAGGTTCTTCACTCATGTGTACAGCTTCTATTGCCAAAGACCCAGCAATTGCCCCTAAAATATTCTGATTTTCATCTTGTTGCTATAGCTGCCTCTTTCATCCATGCTGACGGAGCTTATGGTAAGAATGCTGTAATTGTAGCATGCTCCTTGCTGTCTTAAAGTAGTTTTCACAGCAGTATTTTCAGAGTGTTTGTGAAGCCTACCATATGGTTTCCACAATTCAGTGCTGACCAGACTGGCTATTACCAACAGACATGAACAACACATCTTCAGAAACTCATGTTCTTTACTCCTTGTGTCTTCCATCAGTTCATGTAGAAGGAAAAGGTGCAACGTATTAATTTGCTCCCCTTCCAGACCAGGCAGCCTAAGCATAAATGAGGAGGATTAAACATAGCGTTTCCACACTTCAGTGCTGACCAGACTCTGGCTATTACCAACAGACATGAACAACACATCTTCAGAAACTCATGTTCTTTACTCCTTGTGTCTTCCATCAGTTCATGTAGAAGTAAAAGGTGCAACGTATTAATTTGCTCCCCTTCCAGACCAGGCAGCCTAAGCATAAATGAGGAGGATTAAACATAGCTTTGGTGAGCTACTTGCTGAGCTCAGCTAATATTAGCACATGACAGCGCAAATTTACAGCTAGCACAGCCCGTAAGTCAGTTTGTATTCCTCAGAAGTGCCAAAATAGCAAGAGGGAATTTCTTGATTTTCTGAACGATAATTATTTCCCCAGAAATCTACAGGACAATAAGGTATTACCCTATCCTTTATACCTTGGGCCACTGGAACTATGCCAAGGATGCATCGTCTGACTCTCCTTAAGTCACTGCCTTTCTTTCTTTGCCTTATTGCCCTCATGGTTGTAAAAACATTACCTGTTTGTGTTTGGAAATATTAATTTCTTAGCATTTATAATGTGCAGCCATCTGTTTCATGCAGAATTCTGTTATAAATTCATAATAAAGATTAAAATGAGTGGAAAACTAACTAAATATGACCTACATAAGAGACTCAATATGACTTCTATAAAGGAAAGTTCTGCCTTACAGACCTCTGAGTGATCTTTCAGAGGATCAACACAGTTGTGGACAATGATACTGCAGACAGTATAGTCTGTATAGATATGTAATACATTTAATGGAGTCCCTCACTAAAAGCTTGTAAGAAAATTCATCACCCATAGAACGAAAAGGAAGGTCCTTGCATAGCTAAACAGTTGACTAAAATATCAAATAAGGAGAGTAAATGTAAAAAGTCAGTTTTACAATGGACAGTGGTCATTTGCAAAGTTCAGCAGCGGTCTGTGCTAGGGTCTACTCTATTCAAGATACTCCTAAATAACGTGGAAGCAGAGAGAACACTGAGATTAAAAGTTTGTCGCAGATACTAGGTTATTCAGGATAGAAAGCAGAAGAGAAGACTGTGAAGAAGAACTTAAGAAACTGAGTGACTGAGCAATAAAATGGCAGTTGAAATTCAGTGTAGATAGATGTGAAGTGATACACATGGTGAAAACAACTCTAGGGTCATATGTAAAATTGAACCAGCTGTTACCGCTCAAGATCATGATTCTGAGGTTATGATCTTTAGTTTCATAAAACATTGATTCATTGCTCAATGACAAGTCGAAAAACCAAATCAACTGTTAGGCATTTTCAGGATTGAAAACAAAACAGAGAACACCATTATGCCACACCATTATGCCACCAGGTACATTTATAGTTCAGCCATGTTTTGAGTACTGTGCACGTTCTGATCCCTTGATCTCAGAAAGGAGTGTATTAAAACTGGAAAATGCTCAGAGAAGGCAAAAAAGGTGATGAAGGTATGGAGTTCCTGTAGAAGGGATGGATTAGCAGGCTAGGCATTTTTAACTTGGAAAAGGGTGATTTAGAGGGCTGATGACAGATCCACAGAATCCTGGCTTTCATGGGGACAGTTGATGTGGATCAGCTGCTCACTGTCTCATCTCATACAACAACTAAGGACCATCAAATGAAGCTGGGTAAGCCAACTTCAAAACAAATGTAATAGGATAGTTCTTTATGCAAAGGGTAGTGGACCCATAGAACTGTCTGCCAAAAGGCATTGTAGATGCTCAAATTTATGTGTATTTTAGGAGAGAGTGGACAAGCACTTAGAAAAGAAATCCACTGAAGATTTCTAAACAGAAACACTCCCTTAAGCTCAGGAAATTGCGTGACCTGAATATAGTATTTGGAGACTGAGGCACTAGTGAAGGGAAAGTCAAGTCTGTTTTTTCTCTGTTGCTCTTTGCTGAGCATCCACTTATGGCTACTGTTAGAAAAAAGATACTACGCTAAGTGGACCCCTGGTTTGAATCCATAGATGCCTTTCTGATCTTATATGAGCCTTACTTCTGCTCAGGTCCAGATGCTGAGCACTCATGCTGGGAATATAAGAAGTGCAACTGATGTGTTCCTTTTTAAAAACAATAAAGACCAAAGTCACCCAGTTAGAGATTGTTGGGCATGTGGATTTCTGTGTTATTAGCCTGTTTAGATATGTAAGTAAGAACTTAGAGCTGGTATTTTCATAAAACTTTAAGGGAGTCTGGCTTCCAAATCTGCCTGAATTGCAGTCAGGTTTAGGTATTTGATTGTATTTGTTGCCCGTGAAAACTGGGGCATAAAGTAACATACAGGCAATATTAGAGAGTTATGATTCCAGTTAAAATTATGTTGACTTTTCCACTTTAATGAGGGATTCATCTCTTCTCTCATTCTTTATGACTATTAAGCTGCCATACATACTTTCAATACAGGGTGAGTAGAAACTCATGTTTCTGTTTTAAATTTTCATCCACAAAGCCTAAAATGAAAAAAAAAAAAAAAAAAGTTCAAAACCAAGCCGATGTTAATCATGATTTTCCAGGAAACATGACTGTTCCATAAATGTATTCTGTTGTTCATTCAAGCAGAATAGTGCTCTCTGCATTTGCTGATTCACTGAGTCTCCTATAACACTCCAGAATGTGTAACCCTTTAGAATGTCTTTTTTCTGAAGAACTAACTGGCATTTTCTTTTTCAGCTAAGACTCAACAAAAAATTATGTGGTTCCTTAATGCACATATTTCTTAAAACCTCAAACTAAACAGCTTAAGATCTAGAAGAATATTGCTGTCCAAGATTATATTAATGCTTTCAAATATTTCATCTGAGAATTTATGTATGAAGGGACATTCCCAAAGCATATGCATTAGATTAGCATTCAGTCCACCACAGCTATAATGCATAACATTTTCTTTAATGAATTCCAGGGATTTAAGATGAGTATATTTTACATTATTAACTTCAGCTTAATGCTATGACAGCAATTAATCCTTTTTTGTTCAACTTCACGAGATTCATGCAAGTTTAGGATTTTGAAAATAATACTGTTATATTAGCATAAAACTACTAATGAAGGGATAAATAATGAAATCACTGTTGTTTCACTGTCTATCCAGTGAAAATTCATTGTCTATCCAGATGCTACCATGCTGTCCATCATTAACATGCATACTCAGTTTACAGTTAAGTAAGCACACTAGTTAGCACACTAAGACTCTGAATTCCACCTAAAGACTCCTGCTGACTGATGAGAAAATGAATATATTTTTATATATATACATACATACATATATAGTATATCTAGCAATCTAGTACAACATTTTTATATAAAATTGGGAATTTTCTTACTACATTAAGGCTTTTGCTTACATTATTTGTTGCTTGCACTGTATATTAACCTTCAATAATCTTCTGTAAGGCTAGCACATCACTTTAGTTCTTAATGTCAGATTAATGTACAATAAAACAATATCAGATAGTAGACAACAGCTTGTTTCTTGGTCTACATATCTAGTAAATACCTGGGTCCATCACTACAAGAAGGGCATTGAGTTGCTGGAGCTTGTCCAGAGGAAGGCAACAAAACTGGTGAGGAGTCTGGAGAACAAGTCTTACGAGGAGCAGCTGAGGGAACTGAGGTTGTTTAGTCTGGAGAAGAAGAGGCTGAGGGGAGACCTTATCGCTCTCTACAACTACCTGAAAGGGGGTTGTGGTGAGGTGGGTGTTTGTCTCTTCTCCCAAGTAACTAGCGATAGGACAAGAGGAAATGGCCTCAAGTTGCGCCGCGGAGGTTTAGACTGGGTATTAGGAAAAATTTCTTTATGGAGAGAGTGCTCAAACATTGGCATGGGCTGCCCAGGGAGGTGGTGGAGTCACCATCACTGGAAGTGTTCGAAAAATATGTAGACGTGGCACTTCAGGACATGGTTTCGTGGGCATGGTGGTGTAGGGTTGATGGTTGGACTTGATCTTAAAGGTCTTTTCCAACATAATGGTTCTGTGATTCTGTAAATAATAAAGTGCAACAGTTAAAAATTTTTGAGTTGGAATAAGAGTATTTTTGAAATTTTGAATGGAGGGAAAACTCGCTAAGAATTTTGCTACCAACATTAGTGCAACCAAGACTCAAGGCTAAAAATACAAGCTGAGTAGATCATAATTTTGTTATTTTGTTTTTTTCTCCTCCTCTAGCTCTAATAAATAATGCTATAGCCAGTTTGCCTGGTGGCGTTTAGCATTTTTAGTATTTTAGCACATTGCTTAAGTCGTGACAGAGTGCATCAGTTCCTGTGTATTGGGTCTTCATTCGGGAAGATACTTAATGTAGTTTGTCACTTTAAACAGGAGTTGTCTTGTTCGATTAAGAGCATTGTTCAGGTACTTAAAAGTTACCCTTGTGTTTAAATTCCTTGCTGCATGGGAGATTTGTTTCTTAAAATAATGTATGCCATTTTTGACATAACCAAACAATTTCTATTTTGCCGACAGATGCTATGTGTTTGGATTCAGGCAAATTGCCAAAAAGGCTCCACTATATTGTCTTTCTCATATTGTTAAAAAATTGCCCTTAGTACGTCAGAGGGCCTATTATAGGCAAATCTGTTTGAAATTCAAATTCTAAAGCAGTTGTGAATGGCTAGTTTAGGAGCAATGAAAATTTTAGTCTACAGCAGAAGTTACATTGCTTTATTCTCTTCAGCCCTGTAGATTTGAGACCCGTGCCTGTGTGAATATCTTTTCATATGAACTGAAAGAATTGAGACAATTGTACAAATGCTATAATGTTGATTTTCATTCTCATAGTAATCTCAGTGTTTGTATTTATTTTCCATAATGAATTTAATGTACAACTTGTAACTACCAGTAGTGCTTTGAGCTCACCACAGACGTCATAAAACCAGAAATAGCATTTGTACCTTTTGCCTTCAACTAACATTTTTCATTCTGACCCCTCCAAGGTCCATGACAAAATCACGTTCCACTTCTGCTAGCGCCTCAGGTGGGGACCTGTTAGACCCTTACAAATTTGATACAGTCACGGAGCTGGAAGGGAATGCCCTGAATTCCAGCGCAGCAGAGCAAGTACTTCAGTGACGTGCTCCTGTCCCTTTGTACACCTGCGTTAGCTAGTTATGAGACATCAGCCTCTGGTTATGCTGGGTATGTCTGGCTATCCCTTCAAACAGCTGTACTTCATGTATTTCCAGTGTTTGGTCACGTTGCGTGTATATATTTACAATCTGATGGGAGCTGAGCGGCATATGGCAGCGTTTGCCTGCTCCAGCTCACGGGAAAAAAAAAAATCACTGCACTCTGTAGTGGTGTTGCCACCTCAGTGTTTTGTGTCATGAGGATCTGCTTTAAGTCTTCATGTGAGCTTGTTGCATGCACTGAAAATGTCTATGGCTGTGCCTGCTTCTGTTCCAGTCTGGTGTGGAGGTGTATGGCTACAATATAAGGCAGATACGACAATTCCCATCATCTTCCTTTTCTTCCCTCCACAAGCCAAAGTTG
Source organism: Phaethon lepturus (assembly GCF_000687285.1). Taxonomy (NCBI): domain Eukaryota; kingdom Metazoa; phylum Chordata; class Aves; order Phaethontiformes; family Phaethontidae; genus Phaethon; species Phaethon lepturus. Next base: position 15,814 of record NW_010517524.1, read on the forward strand.
CCACTTCTGCCATTGTTCAGGGTGGATACCATTTTGTTTCTTCACTAAATGCTGAAGATAAGACATTCTGAGCTTGAAAGGGTACTTTGGACACTTTCTTCCAGATCTTGAAATATCCTCTAAGAAAAATTGGTGAAAACTTGGCTGCAGCCTTGCTTGCCTGTTTCGCACAATTGTTATAAGGCGGCGGCAGTTTGCTTTTCTGCATTTCACCTACATTGTTAAGCCTTCTGAGCACTTCTGTTTGGAGACTTTATATGAACACATTAAAAAAAACAGGAATTAAATGAACAGAAAAACTGCAGAATCTTTTTAAACCAACAGGAAGATGATTCCGTGTTGGAATTCAGGTGCAGCTGCCAGTTGCACGAAGTGAAAAATTTACATCAATTTTCTTCTAAGTGAAAAACTGAATTTTTGTTGAAATTCATTTTCAGGTTCCATCTCCCCTTCTCCTGAGCCATGGCTTCCAAAGGGGATACACCTTCCTCAGTGTCTGGTGGTTGTCTGGCTCCCACATACTTGTCAGCGAGAGCAAAGACAACTATAACAGGAAAGAAAGTCAGACTCTCTAGTATTGCATATCCGAATAATTCTAATGAGCTAGGGATATAGCACCAGAAAGTGATCTTGAAAAAGAAAATGGGATCTTACTATTTAAAACCTTTCTTTTCAGAACCAGTGTATCTCAACTGCAGTATGCAAATCTTAATATTCACAAGACCATGAAATTAAGAGTAAAAAGACTTTACACATTAATAAATTACATCCTAGAACAATAAATATATGGTTCATTAGTATATGTGTACATACCAACTGCCCGCTAGGTTTTTTTTTTCATTTTATTTGAAGAACAGGATATGTCTAAAGTCATCTTTACAACATCAAATATTTCACATAACTTGGATTGGATCCTGTTTCCTATGAAGTAAGGAGAATTTTGCCATTGACTTCAATGGACCTAATTCTTGCCCAGATGCTTATATAGTCCTTTGAGACAAAGCAAAGAAAATGAAAGAAAAACCGCACTGTTATTCTGTCTTACTTGCAATTAGCACCAGTGTTAATGACTAACATGAAACACAGGAAAATTAATAATAAGGCTCACAAAATACTGTAATTTGCAGCATACCAGAATTTATATGTTTACTTACATTGTATTGTAGGAAAAAAAAGCCTTATAAATACTAAATCAACATTTTTAATTGAGCACAAATGCTAGTATCTTACTCAATTAAATAATCAGCAGATAGTAAGCCATACCAGGCAATTTCAACTAGTTGAAAAGTTTTAAGAACTGTTAGTTGACTTCAGTGGTCTTGGACCAAACTTGCATGTAAATATACAAAACTGTCTTGACTATTTGTAATTACATGTTTTTATTTTTTTAAAGACTAGATTTCAAATTAACTATGGCCTATTTTAACCCTGTAGACAGTAAGTATTTCCATTGATTTGTTTAGTGCAACTGTAATTTAGTTAGCTTGATACTTCTACGCTTGAAATTAATGCCAAAATTCCTAAAAAATGATTCCAGCAGCAAAACCATGTCTACATCATAACTAACCACAAGTCCCCTACTCCTCCTTCCCTCTCCAAATATCTTGTTTATTACAGAAAATTAATTTTAAAATGTTCTTTAACTAATCATCAGCTGAAAGACATTTAACTCTTTCAATTTAAATTTACTTTTTAAATGTCACAAATTAAGAAACAGGTTGCTTGATATGAGGTACAAAATACTTTCATTCATGGATTTCTTTTTCGATGTGTGCATATGCCAAACCTATGGATAGAAAGATGTTTACATTACACTAATAGCATTTAGAAAGACCTGTATTAACGCTTACAGGTCACTTTTCCTGCTTAAATGTATCCTCTGTGTTTTCCATGGTACTAGTTAAAGCTTATTATCATACAAACTAAATGAAAAAGCCTAGTGAAATAGGCTGTTGTCAGATCCCACATGATGAATTGTAACTTCAGGCATCTCTGTTTAAATCTCTCTGCTAACCTGTTCCCAATTAGTGACATCTGGGACCAGATTTTCTTTCATTTGAAGCAGAGACTTTAAGAAGTTGTGACTCTGGGAAAAAAAAAAAAAGACATTAAAAAAGGAGACGGGAAATGTAATAACAGAAGGAACTTCAAATCCAAGCCCTATATATGATTTTACAAGCAGTGTCAGAATATTTTTAAGTATTATATTTAAGTGTAGTGCTTTATACCATGATGTGTTAAAGGTCTGATTTTACAGTGATTGGTATTTTTCCAAGTCTAAGTTTCAAAACTTTGGCTAGGATTTCTTAAAAGGCTTTTCTTTTTCTTTTCTTTTTTTTTTAAAGAGATGAACTAGAATATCTTTGAAGAAACACTAGTAAACTTCCTATCCTATGTATAGAAATATAGGATACTACACCTCCTTTTTTTCCAAGAGTTGTAAATCCTCTCCTGTTGTAAATTGGCACAGTTTTGTTGAAATGAGTGGAGCCATGAGGATTTACACAGTTGAGAATCTTGACATATATATATATTTATACTTCCTTTGCATTTTTGGTTATGGTATCACTTCTGGTTTTTTTCATGCCATGGATGACTTTTTAGACTATGTATCTGTTCAGTCTTTTCCCTGAAGTTATGGCTGGAGTGCAGGAGTCCTGAGGCAAAACCATCTAACTTGCTGAAATGTGCAAATGGTCTTTTAAACAAGAATTCTTCATTTTGAGAGACACTGAACATTAACCTCCCATGCACTTCAGCTGGAACTGGGGATGTGTTGATCCAAAAAAACAGGCCAGCATAAAAATCCACACATATATACATAAATACACAAACAAGCAAAGAAATACATGCTCAAACTTAGCATTTTTGTGGTTTTCACAAATAATTATGGGTGCTTTTCATATGTATTAGGGTCAAAAGAGAAGGTGGTAATTTAAGTATATTTAAGTAATGCTCTCTGTGTGTGTCCCAGAAAACACCTATCCTGTTCTTGTGATAACTAAGACTGCTTAAACAATTCATTGTATAAATGTAATTATATGTGCTATAGTGACAGCTCCAATCCCACACTGCAAAGGAAATGTCAGTCCACTATCCTATGTACAATGGAAAACAGCTATTCTTTTTACCTTTATTTGAGTCCTCTGAAGTTAGAGAGGAGCACCACGAAAATGCCTCCAAGTAAAATAAAACCCAGGTGGTAAATGGGAATGCCAAAGCCAGAAGTAGTACAAACTGAGTAAAATATGAGACAGACAAACTGACATTGGCTGAGCATTTTCTCATATTCTTAAAAAAAAAAAAAAAGTATAAATTTTGAACAGTGTCACATGGGACAGACAGAGATAGACAGACAGAAATCATTATGTGTGTATTCTGGTTCTCAGGCGGTATAAGGCCTTTGCAGTCATAACGTGTAACCTAAAATCGCTTCAGGCTGCTGTATATGTTGCTCAACTGTGTCTGTTAATAAGAAAGAGATTGTAAACAAAACCCTCGTGCATCACTCTGAACAGAACAAAGGAACTTTAAAGTGACTTCATTAATCAGTCACAAAAGCAGAGAGTAACCATGGCATACAATCGTTCCATGGCAGCCAAAGCAATCATCAAAATGACAGCAAAGAAAACAAAACAAAAGGCAAAAACCCCAAAGAATACCGGGTATGAAATAATTAAAACAACAGCCCGAGATGCAGGAAAATTACAACTGACTTGTCGTTCTTTGGCTATATTCTGAGATGAAAGCTTTATAGATGGTTGTTCATAGATATGACAGAAGCTTTCTCTAGTACCTGTATTAAGTTTAAAAAAATTAATTGTAGGAAGAGGTATTTTGAGGTTCCCCTGTCATCATACGTCTGGACATAAGTGCCATACAGGACATAAGACTATAGGAAAACATTTAGAAAATACTGTGAATACTCACAATAAGCTTCAAAGAGCCCATGCTGAAAGCAGTATAAAGGCTGATACAGAATCTTTCTGATAAGTACTTTTTTGACCTTGCTATTGTGCTAGGATAAATAGTGAGGACCGTATACAATCACATACACAATTAAGTCTGATGTCCATCCTGGCTGTGCTCTTAAGAGCAGACTTCTTCCAACAAGAAAGATCTCTAGTTAGTCTTCTATCTCAAAAGCCTCAATCTGATGAGAAGCTGTTAGCAACTTTGACGGCTTAAAGCTCAAGTTATTTTAACTGGTGTCTAAGGCAAATATTAAGTATATTGTATAAGGAGGAGCCATGGAACGTAGGAAGAGAGAGCAGAGGAAAGGAATTCTTTAGGCTATTATCAAAAAGGGATTCCCCTGTTTTTTTAATTGAAAGTACATATACCGTAATTACTATTGTTGCTGTGTAGACTGAGGCAATAGTAATTAGACTGCAATAGTAATTTGTAAGACTGAGGGGTCTGTCTTACAAATGGGATGCCACAGTGCCAGATACTCTAGGAGTATACAGCTAAAGTCTGTGTAATCAAATAAAGGAGTAATTCTACCATGTACAACCATTCAGCTAACACAGTGAACAATAGTCATGGTGATGTGACAGTATATTTGCCTGTGGTCTACTGAAAGTCCCTACTACTGTGTCTTCACTCCTGATTAAAGTGGATATGGGATACCCTTTCCTGAGACACAAACACACTCTTGTGTCTGTTCTCCTGGAAAGTAATTTCTGAAGAAGAGTTCCATGACACACTAGTTAGCTCTTTAAAAAGGAGAACAGGCATTGCTTCCTTCACAGAAGAAATAAACTCAGAATATCAGAGAATCAGACTGTTCCCCCTTCTCAAAATCTAAGGTCATTTTTAGATATATAAAAGCAATGCTGACATTACTATTCATGTCCTCTTCCCCAATATTGAGTTGATTGAAAACTTTAGAAGCTCCAGCATGGATTTTGTTACTAGAAACAGAACAGCAAAACAGGAGAGAATTTACAGACATTTCTAGTAAGCCTGGCTTTTCTAGAAAAGGAAATAGATCACTGTAACAACAAATGAAGTCAAAAAGACCTCAAATTATGTGAGCTGTCAGAAAATGGAGGCATGAGTAGCGTGTATGTGAAAATGATTCTTTTGACCCATGACGGAGTCTGGCAAACGCTAGCTTTTCAATAGCACTTGAGAAATAGTACTGAAAGACTACAGTTCCCAACATATACTGTGAAAATTGAAAAGCATGAGTGAGCTTTTCTGTTTAGGACACTTTATATAACCCAGTTCAGTAAAGAATTTAAGGGCATATATAAATTAAGGTGTGTGAGTAATCGCACTGAAGTTAATAAGACTATTAAAAAATGATGAAGTGTTTTGCTATATTGAAATCAGACTACATACCATCTCATGGGAACAAGTCTTAGAGCACTCCAATAGAAATATTGCCATTTACTTCAGTGGCAGTTACTTGCAAAGTTAAAGCTATTCTTAGCTTTGCTGGTTCAGAGTGAACAGTCAAATTGCTTTCACCTAGGAAAAGAAAAACAGTACTTTAACATCTGTTGCAAAACTTACCAGAGTTCAAAAGAAAAATGCATCTAAGCAGCTAGAAAGACTTATCAAGGGGACACGGAGATGTATTCAATCACCACTAACATGTATCTGCATTCAGTGTGTTTAGCAAAGCACACTAAATATGGAAGATCCTCAGTATGTCATTATAAAGAACTCTCCATGGCCAGATTTTTAGGGGGGTTTGTTGCATTATGACAATGTTGCTGAATTTTCTGTTACGTGTTGAATGCAGAGTTTCTTGCTATCTGGTGACAGTTCAGGACTTGGCTTTCAATCCTTCCATAGTAGTGAGGGAACGGGCAGAATTAAGTTACACACAATGCGTCATATAAAACATAATGCTACCAAACCAGTCATGATTGTAATGTATAGCTAAGTAGTAGAATATGCAGTATAAGATCGAGTTATATTTGATACTAATGCCCTGGCTTCGGTAGATGATGCAAACAAGACAGTGTTGGCTTTTGGTGCTGCTGCTGCTGCTAGATGGATCAGATCTGAGGAGCAAGGCATATTATAACTAAATGAGTGTAGAAACTTCAGTAGATTACTGAAGTAGATTGCTAGGTGTTTGATGGAAAGTGTGGAAGTGTTACCTGTGTGTCTCCGTATTTTGTGCATGTATGTCCTTTAAGTACTTTTTTTTTTTCCTATTCACAAAGTCATCTTTATATTTTGATGGGAAAAAGCAAGCTGTAACATACCAAGCTTAGTAATGAATGGTTGGTGTAAACATATATTTAAATCATCCTTAATCCTGATAGCTTCAGGAGACACAAAACAATATACTAACATTTCAGCAAATTTTGTATATTTTAATGTATTTATAGTGAAATGTTGGACCTGAGGGCAAAACATTTCATCAGTGTTCATTTAAGAAACATGAATTTATTTCTGAAACTGAGAATGAATTTTTAATTTCTATAAAAGCAAAACTGTCAGTGAAAACATTGCAAGATGTAAGTCTGCATAGGTGCTTTCACTTACAAAGTGAGAAGGTTTGTTTTACTCCAGGGTACAAGTTTGGGGATCATTTATGATGCTAGTTTTGTCTGAAGGATTTGGCAAACTCTCAAGAATAACAGCCTTAGGAATTGTACAAGGTCAGTTCAACTTGTACGCAGTCTGGATCTTGGTCTTAACAGAGGCAGGTCAGTTTCTTAGGCAACCTGGATTTTCCTTGTAGGGAAGAGTTAACAGCAGTATTGGCCCCACTGAAGTCAGTGGGAATCTTGCCAATGATTTCCATAGAGCCAAGATTTCACTCGTCTTTAGCAGAGCTATTAAATACAGTCTGTTGCATAAACTGAGGGAAAAGGTGAAAGCTACAACTAAAGAAACTTCTTCTTCGGGATTCATGTTAATGGTTCTGCCAATGCTATCTGCTTTATGAGAGTTAAGACACAATTTATATTACTCCTGAATACACAGAGAATACACCTATTTAATGGGAAATCTAAAATCTTGAAAGAATCCTGTTTCCTGACTTGCAATGAAGCTATTACTCACATGCACAAGTTAGATCCTCATAATGACTGGGCTGTATGTTTGTGGAACATTTCAGAAGTAAAGTACAAATTATGGAATAACTATCAATGCAAATGTATATATCTGCTATTCAGCTGGAAATTTGGCTGTCTGTACATTTCTAAGTTTAGAGAAAAGAATATGAGAGCTATTCTGAACACTAACATTCTAATATGGACGACTATATAGGATGTTGTTTTTAAATAGGGGAAATAGAAGTTAAGCTAAAATTGGCCTAAATTGCTTCATCCCACATTCATGGCTCAATGTTGCTAGTTTATAACAGCTAACTCTTATGCAGCATGTTTAATTTTATGGAGCTCAAAACATTTTACAAATCAGGTTATTCTTCTAGATAAAATGAGGCACAGGGAGGTAAAGATCTTGCCAAAAGACATCTCATAAGCCAGAGAGAGAGCTGGAAACAGAACCTATGTTAAAGTCTGCTCAAACTTGCTGTTTAGCAGGCCACATTTCTCCCAGATAATTAATTCCTAAATAGTTAGGACTTGCACAGGGTGGGGGGTCATTTCTGAGAGTAGACTGAGCATGGTTTTTTGATCCCCCTTTGGCGTAAGTTGCTGCTGTCTGTATATCACATCCTCTTTTTTATATATTGCACTGGGGATTGTTCTCCCCTCTCAGACGACTATCTCATTGACCCAGTTCCAAGCTTTATGACTAGATCTAAGAACAGTTGTGAGATCACACTCAAAAGAAAGAAGAGGGGGAGGACAGGGTTTTCTGGAATAAAATGGGTAGTACAGGGCCAGTTGGGTCAAGTTTTTTTTAGATGGAACCTAAATTCTGTTGCTAGCTCTGCTTCCAGAGCTCAGCCAGGAGCTAAGAAAGGAGTGTCAGAGTAGTCTCCAATGGACAGAAAACTGAATTTTTATGCAAAACTTAAATTATACTACAGCTCTTCTGCAAAGACTCTGAGCCAGTCTCCTCATCTACATGGCCTGTGGCTAATGATGTGGTATATACAAATGAAAATGTCTGCCCTGAGACCTGGTAGCCAGAGGGTACATGCAGCATAGAACAACTTAATCCATTAGGTTAATTTAACAGGCCTAATCTGTTTATTGTTCCTTTTGCAGGTGTCCAAAGATACTCGGATACGTCCACCCTTCCAATTAAGAGCCAGCGTCCACCAACTCTGCATATCCCAGATGTCACCCAATTTCTCTAGAATTGTGCCAGAAAATATGGTGAGTTTATAATATTTTTCTTCCAAATACTTTGCTACACTACAGTAAGTTTTAAATTAATTTGTATTGAGGTGCCCTCCCATAGCCACTGCTCAGAATTGTGTAAGCATTGTGTAAATGCAAGCTCCACTCCCTGTGTCTAATATTGTTAACATGTGTTTGTAGAATCAGGCCACCAAGGATGATCTTGGGTTCCTGGGACAAAGATACTACAGCCCAAGGCTGTAAAGTCTAAAAGATGTGGTACATGAGAAAATAAAGTTTGGGAGCCTCTGTTAAAGAAACTGACACAGAGGAAAAGAAACAGAGGCTGTATATGAAGCTGAGGGAAAAGGAGGAAACCCAGTACACATAAATTTCTTGTAGAGCTTTATCAGTGTTCATACTTTTTCCCCTGACTGTCTGCTTACATTATACTGAATTTAAATTGCAGTTTCTACTGGTAAGATAAAAGTTTTCTGGCAGGCTGGGACTGTTTGCAGATGGATAGGATGACTTCTTTTGTTATTAGACTTATGCAAAAACATTAGTAAATAATACATCAAATTCATAAAACAATAACGAAATAGCACTGAATGAAGCAGATTTTACATGATCACAAGGAGATATTGAAAACTGTGTGCTCCTTATTTTAAGCTATCAGATACAACAGGCTCTGGAATTTTATTCATGCAAACCTGAAATGTCTTCTACTCACTTGTATATTTTTTGTTTCCCAAAGACCATTTGGTCTTTGGGAATGGTCTATAATATCCACATACTTGGATATTATTTTTGTTTGATGGGGATGGAGCTCAGATTTATCAGGAATGTCAGGAAGGGAAATGACCTTTTGCCAGAATGGCCATTTACTTTATTGATGGCTTTTCCCCACCCTTTATAATGAGATTTTGGTTTTGTTTGAACAGTGAAAATAGCCACTGGTACAGATGCTGATTGACAAATTTAAGAGTCATCCTCTGAGAGGCTGCAGCTAAAATAATGACTGATCCTTGCTGTTGTTATGTTTGTGGAAGCCCTAAGCAGAGCCTAAGGCAGATGCCATTGTCCCCTCCAACCCATGTGCACATGACTCACATTGCTCTCCCGCTTATCCAAACGGAGCCCAGCCTTCCTAGGCCTCAAGTCCTGGAAAACGCCTTGCCTCTTCACACTTGAGACTCGCTCTGCCTACAGTGACATGAGAGAGTCTAGAAGGGGAAGGGAAATTTATGGGAAGGGGGAGAGCTGAGAGGCTGGGAGAATGCATCTCTAGAAGGAGAGGCAGGAAATACCCCATGAATGTCAGACTGAGTTATTCCTGAATTCTACAAGCAATGCCACAAGGGAAATGACATGGATCATCAAAGCATTCCTTTATGCCCCAATAAACTCCTCGTCTTAGAAGCAGACCCTAAACATATTAATAGAAAGCCGGTGTGTGTTTTGAGTATCCAAGATAGCTATATATTTTTTTTCTTAATCAGACTGGAAAGAACAGAAAATGTAGGCAACACTTACAAAATGGATACAAACTCCAAAATGGGTAAAAACTCAAAATGCATAAAAACTCAAAATACTTAGAAGCAATGATGTTGAAACGGGCTCAGGGTTATGAGTCCCAGCCCGGAATATTTAACTGATCCATGCAAAGAGGAAAAAAAACGTTCAGAGATTAATCCTGAAAGGATTTGTCTGTACAAGGAAAGCTCTATAAAGTAAACCAAGCCTCTCTAAATAGGTATTTGAAAGATAGAGCCCAGGTAGATACCCTGGTTTGGATACAAGCATATGTATTAGTAGCCATTAGTAGCCTGGGCTATTGGCATCCACATAATTATATATATGCATATATCTAGTATTACTTATATATACACATATATTTTTAATATTATTTATATAAAGAGAAGTCCAAATTTAGGATGGTTATAAATTTGATCTGACATTGTAATTGTTCTGGAAGGAGTCCTGAGCCAGCTTCTCTGCCTGAAATAGCTACAAGATGCCATCATAAGCCAGATGGCATAAAGGCGGTGGCTAGGTCAGCCTTCTTGACTAGACTTGGAGGCACAGTTTCATACACACTAGGGAACAAAGGGGGCTCTCAGTCCCCCCACCCCCTTTGCTTATCAAGGGCCTGGTATGACTCAGGCTGGCATCCATTTGGTGTGGATAGTCAGTAGTTTGAGAATGAAGATGAGCCTGTAGCGTGGGGGACAGACTGACTTATCTAAGGGGAGGTTTTATTCCAAGCTAATCCCTAACAAGGATATGCTAGGTACGTATGAAGTGTCCACAAGCTACACCACCCTAAGGTGCTTTGATGGTCACTGATGATGCACAAAGTATTGAGTACATAGTGACCATATCTTCAACATGAATACAAGCCCAGAGATCTATTAAAAACTAAACCAGATTGATTTAGACTCAAAATAAGCAAGAAAGTATCTCTAATGCCAGTAACCATTTAAAAAAATAACCAAGGGTTATGGTGCTTCTGCCTCTGAAAACTGACAAGTTTTTTTGTAAAAGGTGTGTTCTAGTTCAATCAGAAAACCCGCCTATACTATTCAGAAGGATAGGCAAGATAGTCAGAATGGTACCCATAAACCTTAAAAATCCATTTCCAATATTAAGAAGCTAAAATCTAAAAATTCCCAAAACTTCCAATATTAAAATGTTTATGTGACACAGTTGTTGCCACCTGTCTTTTGGACAGAGGTCTTCCTTATTATTCTAATGATTTTTTAATTCATAAAAGATTCAGGTAGTGTTTTCTCCAGGAAAGAAGCTGAATGCCAATTGTACTTTACACATACTAGTGTCTGGAACTAAGCTGAGTGGGTCATTTGTACTCCAGTAGCTATGGATTTGCCTAATGCAGAGTTTGGGGTCTTATTTTTACTGTGAGACATGGCAAGATCCACACAGGTTTTTCTTAGTCCTTGTACGCCCATAGCAGTCCATGAAGTATTCTCCCTATAAGAAGAGGCCTTTTTATGCATCTTTAGTGTGGCACATTACCTTAATAAGAGACAAATAGTAGCTTCATTTTTTGCCATAGGGGCCAAAGAGATTTCATTTCTAGGTGAATCTATTTTTTTACTTGCAACATCCTTTCTAAAAACAGGGAAGATACAGAAGTTTCTTTTCCTTCTCTTTTGCTCAGCTGCTGGGACAGATGGGTGGAGGAAAAAAAAATCAGGATTTGGGAGCTGCAGTAAAACAGAGGAGCTGGGAGACAGAACAGCTGGGACTATGGGGCTGCTTTGTTCACTAGGCAGAGGTTGATGTCCTTACATAGGCTTATTCAGGCCATCTCAAGAATTCCTGTTCCCCTGAAAAGTAAGCAGCCAAATGACAACTGTGAACCTGCTGCCATAGATGGTAATGGATTTGTTAGAGTCATTCTAAATTCTTTGTCAGTCCACTTGCATGTATCTACTCTCATCAAGACCCTTGGAAATGACTTGCGCAATGATTTGTTACGCTGTCATTACTCATTTATCTGAGCTTCTGCAAATGATTTTTATTCTTCTGAAGTAAAAATAAAATCCTCATTAAAGAATTTGTTTGTTTTAAAAGCTACACAAAGGATTACAGGGCCTTTGCAAACAGATGTAAGAAAAAATGTGGTTATGCAAAATGTTCCCTCTCATAAGCCTTTACTTTCCATTGATTTCCAGGAGATTTCAATTGAGCCTGAAGTGCATGGCTTAGCTCACTACAAAGCTTGGGGTCAGTAATTAGAATCACATGTACTCGACGCCACTGAATCTGATTGTAGGTGAGAGTGCCAATTTATTCTGGAAATGTGTATTAATGCAAAAAAAACCCCACCCCAAACCAAGGAAAAACCTTGCCGATGACCATAGCCGTGATAGTTTCTAGAAATATTTCTTAAACTGTTACTTGAATTTGTCTCATTTCTGGTAAACAGCTTGTGGTGGCAAACTAAACAGGAACAAGGAATTCTTACTCTGGAGTAAGAATGTCCACACATGGTGTTAATCAGGGTAACTCCATGTGTGGACAGGCTACTATGTATGACTTTACACTGTTTTAGTCAAACTGGTGAACTTCTTTCTACCTGTCTTTAATCAATTAGGAAAGGGTTTAAAGTAAAGTGAAATAAGCCAATATTGAACTGAATCCAAGGTTGCTATAGAGGGGATTCCACCGGTTCAGTTAAGCTGGTACAAACTTCAGGCAAAGCGTGATCTCTGTTAGTTGCCTCCTGCAGCTGCCTGATATGTGAAAAACAGTAGCATGGAGGTTGTGATGAAACACTGCCAAGGTCCCACTATAATTGATGTAAGATCCTTGTAAACTTGAGTTAGGGCATTTAAAGAAGAGACAAATACACGTGCACGTGTAGAAAAAGGAAGCAAAAAATACCCCCAAATAAAGTCAGCCCTCCATCCTTCTTCCCCTTTTCCAGCTGCCCCTTCCCAATAAAATAGAGCAGGGGAAAAACTGCAACCCCAAACAAAAGGGAAACAGGAGTTGAAAAAAGATGACCCAGGCATTAAGAGTGTAGATAGGGGCCAGTTCTCTGATGTCTCTTCCTGCAGTAGAGTTAGGAGGTACCATGAGAAAGTTGGTGGAGCCATGTTCAAAAGGACCAAAAGGAAATGGCCCTTCACACAGTCACTAGTAGATCCATGAAACCTGTTGCCGAAGAATAGTTTGGATGATAAAGGTTTACAAGAACTCATGGGGAGACAGGATAATACCTGGAATAGAAATTCACTGGGGGCTACTAAGTGCACAGAAACCACATTCCACTGAGAAAATACTCCAAACTGAAAGCACCTGGAGGCTGGGAGAGTAGTTGGGAGAATTATCACGTGTGTTTTCCTTTTTCATACTCTTCCTTTGGTGACCGCTTATAATCATTGCTGAAGACAGGCTATTAGGTTAGTTGGACCCTTGGCCATATGGCCATTTTTATATTCTTGTGTCAGAAAAGAGCAAGTAACCCGGGGCGGAAGAAAACATGCACACTTTCGACTCCTTCTGCCTTAAATGCTCTATCCAGTTGGATATTTTCAGGGGAGTTAGATACTCAAAAGTTGAGTTATTGAGTAGTTACAAGAGGAATAGTTCAATGAGAGTCCATGTGGCAGAACTACCAAGTAAATACAAACTAATTTCCAACTGTTTATCTGAGTAAAACTGAGGGCAAAGTATAGAAGGGTGATGAACTCTCCATTTGTTTCTGTGCACATTTGCCTGCAAATATCCCCCACATTATCTTAAGGATCTTGGCAACAGCATAGCCAACTGGGTGCTTTCAACTCTAGCTCTTCCTTTGACCACTATCAGTGTTTGTGTTCCTGTTTAAATAAGATAAGGAGGTTTGAGGGGAAAAAAAAAAAAAGAGGGAGGGGAGAGGGAGAGCAGAGCTGCCTGCCTCATTTGGGTTGAGATTCTTATCATGACTTTTTAAAAAGAGGAGAAAAAAGGGATTTTTTTTTTCTCCCCGATGAATTTCATTGAAAGGTTCTAGAATAGCTCTCCTTTTAAAAATCCTTTTTACTGCCAAAAGTTGTGTTGGTGTAAAGTCCACGGAAAGACCACGAGCGAGGGTTGAAAAATCTCCCCTCCAGAGGTTAAACCTTTCCTTCACTGCTAGGTGGTTTCTTTTCTTTTGTTTTTCTTCGCTTTGCTTTTGTTTGCGGCTTTCTCCTACTTGGCACCGAGGGCAGTCGCTGCATTTCTCCTGCACAGAATCAGTCACGCCGGCCCTAGGTTCACGCTGAGTATCTGTAAAGTTTTCCGAGCTAAAAGGGAGTCACTTTTACAGCGTGGGGGTGGGTGGCGGGGCGAGAGGTCGGGGTATCAGAAGCAACAGGGTCTCTGCCTCCAAGCTGCGGTGGCGGCTCTGTTCTGCTAAGCACTTGCAGGCAGTGTAATTAACCGAGTAGGCAGTGAATTAAATCTTTGTAAAGCCCACTGAGTGGGGGGTTCCTGCAAGCTCTTTTCCAACCGGTCTCAGGCGGCTGGGATAACAGCAGC
>NW_010517525.1:0-1133 GCF_000687285.1 Phaethon lepturus
GCACCGTTTTTGTTCTCTGTGGGGTGAGACGGAGGGATAACGCCTCTGGAGTGATCCCAAAGTAAAGGCGAGCATAGGCGATACCAAGTATAGCCTAGCAGGTGATGAAGGCGTGCGGAGGTAATTCCAAACCGCCGTTCAGAGGCTGCAGCAACGTCTGCCCAGCCTCCCTGGGTAGACTGACCCCAGCCCTGACATTGCCCGTAAGAAGCCCAGGTGCTGGCAGCCTCACCCCATGGCAGGGCTAACCCACCGCTTGGCTGCTCCCAGAGACGCGCCGGTGTTTGCTGAGCAGCGGAGTTACGGGAGCGGTGTCGACGCCTGGTCACAGTCCGCTCGCTCACTCTCTCCCCGACCCCGGCGCAGGTCGAGCCCCACGGGGATCCGGCTGCTGGGGCACGAGGGAGCACTCAGCAGCCCGACATAAACACCCCGGGCTGCGCCGGCCTCGTCTTGCACCGAAGAAGAGGTTACCACCATAAATGGGGTAAGTTGTCTTAATTACAGGTTGATAGAAGCGCATCCAGGGTATTTATTCCGGTTCCTTAGAGCAACCTTTCCACCCCTCTCTTGTACTGCCGACTCGATTTAAATGCGTATCCAATTTGTCAAGAGGGAAGTGGATTTTTGCAATGGGGCATCTGGATTTGGCCCTCTCCAAAGCAGGTTTGGGGTCACTGCGTCGGGGATTTCCCCTTGCCAGTTCTCCAGGGCAGAGGGGAGGGAAGCAATTTCATGTCATGTTAGTTATGTCCTAGTATTTTAAAAGACTTCTGCGTGTCCGAGCTGTCAAATTAATATTTAAAATCCCACAAGCATTATATACTTCATGTACATCATCACAATTACATGAAGAAATCCCATATTACCCAGAGGTCTTTTTTTAATGGTTGATCATTCATAAGTGACACTGCATCAACACAGACATTGGCTAGAAGCAGCCTAGAAAAAAATATTACAAAGCAATTTTCACACCTTTACAATTTAGTCTGAATTTAAAAAGACAAAAAGTTCTCGCTGATATATCCCAGGCAGCTTTAAAATGCATGAGGGTCTGGGTTTGGGGGTATTTGTCCTACCTTCATTAGTGATTTATCTTGCCTTCTAAGATCCACCAAGTGCAGGTTACCAAT
>NW_010517525.1:1146-3170 GCF_000687285.1 Phaethon lepturus
TCGGAAGAGGAGTTGGACCAGGAGGAAATTTAAAAGCTGAATTTTTATAGCCAGTTGAAAAATAGACTACAGCTAATAATACTGCTGCACACAGCAGACAAATTAATACAGGATCAGACATAAATGAAATTAAAAAAGACATTTTTTTCGTAATAATCTGGTTTTTGGGGGGTTAGAAGCAATAAAAGTGCAGTGGCACTGTTCAGTTTCTGCCAGCTGGCTTTCTGTTTGCTCTCTGCGATTGCTACAAGCACTCGATTCTTATTAAGGTTTGTAGAGTACCTAAATAAATACTGCATACTCCACCCTCTTTAAACACCTCAGAGAATGTGGTCTAAGCAGTTTGCAAAGCCTGTCCAGAAGTAAAGAGAGTTTCAAATTACAAACCCATGCATGTGTGTGCAAGAACATAAACATGGGAAAAGGTGCTTGGCATTCCTCTATAACCTCCTCCTCCCCCTGAGACCTCAAGGTCCTTTATTAGCAGTACTATGACCCTCCAAACACTCCGCTGACACGAGGAAATGAAAAGGTTTCTTTGAATCCTGTTAGAAACCTCCAGATTCAGATTCGGGTAGGGTTTGAGATCTCCATGCTACTGGAGAGAAAAATACTATCGTTATGGGAGACTTTAGCTTTCTTGATGTCAGGTGGAGATCAAAGGTTGTTAATAATGGTAAAGCCCATGTACCCCTGGGGGTTGTAGCCCATAAACTTCTTCATCAGGTCGGCTCTGAACTGCCCAGAAGGGATGTGATTTCAGACTGTGTCTGAAGTAGAGGACATGTAATAGCTAGCCATAGAAAATTAGCTTGGATCAAGTGATCATGAGTGGATTCATGAGTGGAATGGAAAGACAAAATTAGATTGGAAACTTCTGGGAGGATTCTTCACTTTGCAAGAGCAGCTTCTCAGAGATAGAGGGAAGAAGTTAGTGAAGTTAATGGTGCCAGCTGACCTGGCAGGCTTCAGAAGGGGACAAGACAGGAGAATGGAGTTATTTTAAGTCAAAGATATGAAACACCCGGAGCTTGCATCTCTCATAGAGGTTTAAATCCTGTACAGAAGGAATTGCCATCTACCTGGTTGAATAGTGGCTCTCAGGAGGATATTGTGAATAAACAGACAATGGAATAGTCTTGTTTGGGGAAGAAGGGTCTGTCTCACATGATCAGGAAGCACAAGGCTAAAGGTACTTTTATCCAAAGCTTAGATCATATAAAGGCTATTATTCAGCAAATACAGGTCCTCAGCCTTGCAAATGCAAAGAAGGAAGGGAAGGAAGTGGCCCTGATGTGAAGGAGCGCATAGCCATGGTTAGCACGGTCCCAAAGCAAGTGGCTGCTTGGTTGCCCGCTGGTGCTGCCTGCATGGTGTGGAGATGTTAAGAGCACAACAGTCGCCCAGAACCAGAAGCAGCAAGTGTGTTGCAACATTTATGAGATTATTTTTTTTTATTAGTTTCCAAGAAATGGGCTGGAGGCAACGGTTTCCCCCAGAGCATGCCTAGGATGACTCAACCCTGCCTGCTCAAGTGAGCAGAGGCAGAGGGGCTGTAAAGACAGGCAAGAAGGATGAGGGCTGGCACAGGGTGCAGAACGTGGGCATTGCGAGGAGAACTTGCAACGGCACATGCTCTGCGCCCCGTGCAAAGCGTTTGTTCCTGCAGGGGTTGTTTGACTGGCAGCACCCTGCAGTGCTAAAGTTACGTGCTGAAAGGTCCGTGCCCCCGGCCCCTCTCCCGGTGTTTCATCCTTGCCCTGGGAGCCGCTGGAATCACGAAAAGGCCTTTCAGAGAGAGACTGAAATTATCTCTGAAAAGCAGGGAGGGGGAGCGTATGGGGTGTTTTTTAAACCAGGCTCTGAGTGCAATGCATTAAAATGACAAAGGTAAGTCAAGCTCTTGTGATGACAAGAAATTCCTGTCTCGATAATGCGTCTGGTACGTGTTTCGGAGCTGCGCGGCTACGTGCTGCCCTGCCTGAGCACACGGAGCCAGCACGAAACGCCCGCCAGGCGCTGAC
>NW_010517526.1:0-9376 GCF_000687285.1 Phaethon lepturus
TTCATGTAAGTTTAAAGAAAGCCTACTGAGGGTGAGAGCAGGTGCTGAAGAAAATATCATGTCTGATTAAAAGTGAGTAATACAGATGTGCCAAATTGCCAGCGAGTAGTTGCCACAGGACAGTCAGTGATATGATATCAATCAGGGGTAGGGCAGGGAAATCTGCAGTGGTGACTTACTGATGGAAAGCCAGGGGACAATACCAAGTCTCTGCCAGGCACCTATAACATGGATTTATAAGTAGAAAATGAAATGTAAACTACCCAAGTTAGCTGAATGTTATTGATTCATGCCTTCTGTCTGTTTCTCTACTTTTCTTTTAAGCATATTAGTGTGTCATTTTCATATTAATTCTGTAACTTGAAGCAAGGGTTCCTTTAAATGATGATTTCATTAGGATTTCTTCTGCCAGATAGCGATGCCTCCGGAGTTATGTACTATATTAGTTCTGTCAGATCTTTTACCTTATTTCTATTTTTATTTCACAAGAATTATGGAAAAAAATCTACATGCTGATAAGTAAAGGATGCTATTTTCATGTATTTCTCATAATTTAGATGAAAATTCAGCCTTCAAAATAAAGCATAGTTCACAAAATAGGACTTCTTACCATACTAACTGAATGAGACTGTAGCTTATTAGAAAATTATTACAAAAGACAAGAATTACATGATTTGGAGTCAAAAGGAGATTATACTTTAAATTCAAAGAGCACTGAATAAACCCTAGATTGGAGGGACAATTAGTGGTAGTAATATTTCATGCTATTCTCTTGAATGATCAGCTGCTTTAGAAAAATAGCCATAGCTTATAGAGCTTTATTCTCATTAGAGTGCCAGTTTGAATGCCCAGGGGCTGAGCCTAGACACTGAAATAAAACCATTGCTGGTACATAGGACATCATCTTACGAGGTCTCCAAGTCTGAAAAAAATCAGAGCAAAACACACTAGCTACCACACTTCAGGTATGCAACTGCAACCCAACGGTGTTAATGACCGCTTGTCTGAACAGACCCAAGTTGCCTTTTATATTAGTTACACTGGGCACCACCACCAGGGTCACTGAATACGAGTCAACATGGTATTTATCAGGAATTGCAAAACTTGCTTTTCCCCTGTTTGTCTCCCGACACCTTCACCTAGTGTAAATATTCAGACAGCAGATCATGCTGAGTTCTATGCTATCACCCCACTAGATGGTTTTAAGCTGCCTGAAGTAAGTTCAGGTAAGTCTTGAAGACAACTTTGTCAGCTGGAGAGCAGACAGGTGTATACAGTGACCAATTGCTATGATAGCTTAGACCAGAAACTCCCAGCCTACTTTTCAAATCTTCAAGTAAGCCCTCACTGCCTTTAGGAGCTCTTGGCAAAGTCAACACTTTCAAAATACCCTTTGGTGCAAGCTCCTTAACCACAATCCAGTCGTTCCTGCAGTTATATTAAGCTGCTCTCTCCATAAAAAAAAAATTATGACAGAAAAATCATGATAAATCATATAGTCACTGGAAAGTTAAGTAATAGTAACAAACACAATTTATCTGCCCTGGTAAAGGGTCCTCCCATTTGAAAGGGAATACACTCAGTATAACCACTATGTGCTCGAAACAGGCAGGAATGTTTGTGTCACCCCAGCGTGAAGAGGCACTCACTGTCCAAAAATGGAAGTGAATTAGTCCCTACAAGCACCTCTGCTCCAGCAAAGAAACTCTGCCTGTTCAGTTAGAGCAAGAATATCCTGTTAGTTTTCATGTAGGGACCCTTTGGACCCTGCCAACAGAGGCTGTTGAAAAAATGTGATGAATTACCCCATTCCTTCCTACACTACTGCCTTTTCTCCACCGAAGAGTCCAGGGAAAAAAGACATAATATGGGAGGGAGCAGAATGGGCAATTCATCATGATTCTCAATCCTTTTATTCTTTTAGGCTTTCACCAGCATCACCAGCTGTCATCAGTCTCCTCCAGAGTAGAGGGTCTTGGACACCTGGCTAAAGCAGCAGCCATCAGTATACTACAGTGCTGAGCTATATCCATCTGTAAAAAAAAAAAAAAAAGTTTCACACTCCTGCATCAAGGACACTGAAAAGAACTCCATACAGAAAAAAAAACAAACTGGTCTTACTGTGAAGAAAAATGAGCTTGCTTTAAATTAGCACCTATGGTATATTAGCTGAAGTAGAAAACAGAGATGATGGAATAACTGGAAGTTTGCTGAAAATAGGTAGAGTTTGTGGTTTTCCTAGTCATATCCAGGATAGATTAGGTACCCCTCATCCAGGCTCAAATTCTGGGCTCTGCTAAATACTGATTAACACCTTTTCATCTCCACTAGTACAAAGAGTTGATTTTGTTCTAAGCGTACAACATATTGTGGAAGTGCATCACACTCTCTGCAACTCACGGTTCCCAATCTCTGCATCATCCCCAGATGACTGACAGATTCAATTCAATCCCAAATTCAATCCCCAAATAAGTGACAAATTCAATTCAGTGGGGAGGACTGTGTGGATGTTACATCGATGATGCAGTAGAAGAAGATTTTGACCCTGTAATACAAGGAAGCCCTTCCATATATTAAAAATGTGAAGCTTTAATGGGCTACAGAGGCTCATTCTGACTTTGTGCCATGAAGAGTGCAGGGTAGGTTTCAGCCTGGTACGTCACTTCTTCTGGTGCATGGTCATGGAGTGGGCCCCAGTCATCTGTGAAGAACCACTTACAATAGCCTCACACCAGCGTGCACTAACAAAGAAGTTCAAGACCCTTCATGCAGACAGCCTGTGAAGCCATTACTGTGAGCACCTTACCTGCCTGAACACTGAAGAACCAGCCCACAGCTGTTCCTCGTACTCTGTCACATGAAGGTTTCTTGCTAGCTAGGGACAGCTGCTCGGTTCTTCTGCTCTTACTTCCCTTAGTCCAGGGCGTTTAAGAGAAAGCAGCGCATCGTACAGCCGATCAAATGTGGAAGGTGAAAGAGCCACCCAGGAAACTGTCATTTAACCAAGTGTTTCCTCACATTTGCAGAAACAGAACTTGTATTTCTCTTATATTTCTCATGTTCCCTGGCAAAATAAGGTAAGACAATATGAGTACTGATTGGTGATTTATTATAAATTCAAATTAGCATTCGATGTGTCCTCTCACTTTTTAGAGCATTACACTGTTCAGTGAGTACAATATGCAAAACAAACAGTCCTTGGAACAATCAGACACCTCATTAATAAAAATATTTTGTCGAGCATTACTGAGCACGCTGTGGTAGGGAAAAAAAACGTATTAAAATCCTCTTAGCGTGCTCCAGTGGAGCCTAGTCAGCAATTACAGACAGTTCTGAGCAGACTTTTTTAACTGGTGGATAGGTTTTCTAGAGGTTGGCATTAGTATTTGTTTTAGTGAGGCAGAGGTAAGGTAAGGGAAATACTGAGGATCTTTTTACTATAGCCACATGAAAAGACTGGGGTGAAGTCATTAGCACACACGAGTACAGATCAGCGTACTGATGATAAATGACAGAAACAGTCAAAGAGGAGAGGGAAAAGGCAGTAACAAATACAAAATAAAAGAGATCAGACAGTGCTCAGCTAAGTCCTGACTGTACCAAAACCTTCCAGGCAGTCTAAAGTTGGTCTAAGTAGACAGGACTCATCAAAGCTGAAGGGTCTTGTGCATGGTAATGAGAGAATTTATGATGCAGCAGAGGCATATCGAGCATTGCAATGAGTATCAGGTGAAGACCTTTGTTCTACAGCATTCAGAACCAGAAGTACTCCACTTTTAAGTAGGCCCACCACTGTGGGATTTGAGGAAATTGCAACCTACATTTGAAGGGATGGCAGAGCTACAGCCACCGCCTTTCCTTGTACGAAAAGGCTGTACGCCTTAAAGTAAAGCTAGTTAACCAAACTGCTGCCAGAGACTGTGTGAGTCTATATTAATGATGGTTCACTGTAGTTTAGATTCTTAACCAAACCAAAGTACTAGTCTTAGCTAAAATAAGAATACACATATCAGTGTTGGTCCCTTTAAATCATTCCTCAGGATCAAAACAACCTTCTATTTAAAAAGACTGGAGGTTTTAAATTCAGCCATTGCAAGACAGCAAAACAAGTAGCAGTGTTGTTATAGCCTCATAACATGGTGGAAAAGAAGAATACTCTGCCATGTGGAAGAATTCTGACCTCACAGTCCACTAGAAACATTACATTTGCAGGACTTCGTAGGAAATCTTTAGAAAAGTTGGAAACTTAAAACCTGGTTACCTGGTGTGAGATTCTTTAAACAGCTTCAATACAAGAGTTGATGTTTGAGCTCAGAGTCTTGACTCCCTTCAGAGGAGGGGAGAAATGGGTGCTTACAGGATGCAGCTTATCACATCTCATGGTAGGAAATAGATCTGATGCATCTGAAATAGATCAGATGCAACTGAACACTGCTGGGATGCGAAGCTACAGGTAAGGATAGAAAATACCGAACTTCTGTTAGTTTGAAAATAAACCCTCCTTTCATTAAAAGTCCTCAACCTTAGCCCGGGTGGAAAAAAGCCTCAAACTTTGCACTCAATATAGCATTTCTTTAAGGACAAAAAAAGGCACTAAATTGATGCAGGTCTACAAATTGCTGCATTAAGTCTGCTATACACAACCCACGCACAATAACATAAGGGTAATGTAAAAACATGCATTAGGGATGATGAAGAATATTAGATCCATCTCTCCCCCTATGAAAGGATGAGCTGAGAGCTGATGGTGGGTGAGTACTGCTAGCAAAGCAAACACTTCACTATCTGTGGGTGAACATTTCATGCGTGCTCTTCATTATAAAGCCCACTGAAGACTTAAAGCTGCTTTTCTGAAGGAGCTGTTGTGTAACTCTGACATCTGGGGTTTTCAGTCGCTGCCCTGTTTGAACTGGTTATGGAACACATTAAACCCAGAAGGCTCCACTTCAGCTGTTTACAAACATTCCCCACACTCCTCCACCACCCCAGCTTTGTCGACAGGCTCCAGTTCAGCGCTGGGGCTGAAGGCTCAAGCCTGGCTTTCTTGGGTAAATCCTATCATGGACTGCAGTGGAAAGGAACCCTTCTTTAAAATGCAGCATATTCTCAAGGGTCTGGCAGAATCAGGACTGTTGCTTTCAAAAGCTTAGTCTGCTACTCTACCTTTGGAGCCACCCAAACAAGTGGTTGTGCCTACAAAAAGGACCTTTGATTCCACATGTATGTAAAGATAAAAATATGCATGTCTTTAGCTGTATAACGGATATAACTTGCATATAGGCTTGGAGCCATACACCATGCTTTCTTCTGTTTGTGTTTCATTATTATAGTCAGGAATCAGACAGTGGGTCCATGCATGATGTGTCAATAGCATTACTAAAAAATTCAGTTAAATAAATCAAAAGAAATCATTCCCTCTTTCTGTTCACAGCTTGTAAACACACTTTGAATTTGCAATTCAAATTAATCATGGGTTTATCTATGCAATTCTCCCCACAGATGTAAGGAGCTCACAACAACACAATGCAAATCCTAAGGCTTCAGAATTCCTATGGAGAGAACGTGCTGTCTCAAGGTGTTGTGGACACCGAAACCTTATAATCCCTATTCAAAAAGCAATTGAATAATTTTGTGGGTTAAAAATCCAGCAAGCTGCTATTAAAATCAGTAACACAATTTTTGGATCAGGATGTCTTTGAGTTGAAAATTGCTGGAAGCTTGGGAAAAGTCCTGGGAAAGTAGTAATATAAGTATTCCCTCTATTTAGGATCTACCTTAAGCCTCAAGGCCAGTGTTAGAAAGGACAGACTGGACAAAACCCAGGACCAGCTGTACCTTTGACCTGACCCACTCTACTTTGTTGATTTCATGGCTTTTGCAACTATCTGCTACATTAAAAAGTAAAAATATTGACAGATTATATTTATGACAGAAATTATCTTTCGTAAAACACCAAAAAATTCTTACTTATCTTTGTGTAACCACATTTTGAGCTGAATTTTTCCCTCCCAGACTCGCCATGGGAGTTTGTGGAAGCAGAGAGTATCAATAGGTTCAAAAAGCAGCTGCACACATTCATGGACAACAGGTCCATAAATGGATCCTAAGAGGAACAGACAGAAATGTTCCCTTGAAATCCCTAATCCAATAATTTTGACTCCAGGGCAGCATGCAGGCAATGAACAGCAGGATGTGGACAGGCTTGTGTGTTCTCCCCAAGCAGCCGCTCTGATTGCCCCAGCCACAGATACAACGCACGGCTAGTCCGAGCCAGCAGGCAACTCCTGAAATTCTCATCAGCGCAACAGTTACAAGAAGGGGACCTGGCTACCTCAGCTGTTACTGCTCTCTGTAATACACCTTGAACGCCGAGTAAAGTGAACGCGATCAAAGAGGTGAACATGGAAGCAAGCAAGCAATCTCAGCCGCACACCTCGTGCTGCAGGTACCGCTGCGCTGGTTCAGTCAAGGGCCTGTTACTGCTCATAATGGCAGAGGAGAGGCAAGCTTCAACGCTTCAAAACCCTTACGGCTGCATTGTTTGTTCATTCTGTTGAGGACAGAGCCAGGAGCACTGGAGCTGCAAGGAGGAGGGTAGCTTGGTAAGCCAACATAGCCGTCAGGAAATTTATTAAACTGGCAGCATTTCCAATCAACAACAATCATGGAAGTCATTATCAGGACATCCAGTGCAGAAACAGCAGCTGAAATACAGCACAAATACGGTACCACAGTTCCATGATATGGGCCAGCAAAGATTTGCAACTGTAGAAAAAGGGGAAAAAAGACATCTAAAACTGGGTATACGGAGTGGTTCCAGGAAAATACTTTGAGAGGCATCTTTTGGACTCTAACTTTCTGAGAATGATCTTTATATTGTAATTTTGGTTGGCTATAAGGCTCCATAAAGCGTAAAATAGGCACCTGTATTAGATAATACAGTCTTAGCCACCGCAAAGGAGGAACAGGGTGTAAAAATTTATTACATCATACTTTACTAATCTTTCCACAATAAAAAACTTTCTTTAGGAAAGCAAACTTTTGTATTTCTGAAAAATCAACACCTGTGAACAGCTGCCAACATGTAATCATCTCACTGAGGAAGGCTTATACTAGTGGTAATATTGACAGGAAATTATGCAAATAATTACATAGAAATGTATGAGCATATGGGTAATAGCGTGCTTTGCACAGCAATGATAGACCCTTGGACCTGAGACTTCATCTACCTTGAACAAAAAGGGTTGGCTGCAGCTTGAATAACTGCTCAAACTGACTTTAATTTAAGTAGGTCAGGTGCTGACAGTTGTGTAGCTACAGCAGCATGGATCTCAGCACAGATTGATGGGCTGTATAGGTACCAGACCTCTCTGGCAACTGCACTATATTCTGTGAAGCTATTTTCTTAGAGGGACCCAAGCAGTTTAAAGCTAATTTGGGAAAATCTAATTGAGCAGTAGTAACATCATGAAACCAGCAGAGTCCCACTGTGAGCGATGCTTGGTACTGCTCTACTCATTACTCTCCTGATGGTAGGTAAGAGGACACTTGGTACCAAATAAAAATGCCAGACAAAAAACTTGGGGCCTACGAGCACCAAAACCACCATACATTCATGGACAAGCCCAGGAAGATGAATTTAAATTTATCTGCAGAATTAAGAATGTTTATAGCTTCCAACAAAGCCCAGAAGTTGCTGCTTCGCCCACCAGCTCATCCGCGTGCCTCTGCTGGACCTGACTGATTTCACGTCTGTCCATTTGAAGCAATGGACCTCAGCTGCCACAAAGGCAGAGCAAAGTCAGAATCAGGTGCTTCTTACTCCAGTACCTACATGCTGATAGGATGTTACACCATTCCAAAATGGTATACAGCACATTTCCCGGTATATGAAATACTTTCTAAAATAGGGTAATGATTCGTAAAAAACTCTAGGATATTGCTGGTTTTACTAAGAAGAGTAACAGCCCTGACAGCTACATTCTTGGGTGACGTGCAGCATGTACAGGTTGCTGAGCTTTTATTACTTAAGCACTAATGGCAATTTCAGAAAAGGGATTCAGGCAAGGTGGCACATAATAGATCAGTTATAAGAGTAATGTCACGTTAAAAGTCAGGCAAGTGGCTAACATTAACAGGAATATAACCAATCAGCTGGCTTTAGTTTTAGAGAAATTAGCTAATATACTTACTGCATGAAAACGAAAATATCAAAGGATTAGGGGAAGAAATAGCATTTAAATCCTCGACATCAAAGTCTATCACACGTTTTCACTCTCAGTTTTACGGAATCCAAGAAATGCGAAGCTTCTGAAAAAGTCAACCAGAACATCAACTGCAGATTCAAGGTTAACTCAGGAATCTTGCCTCACTGCGGTGTGCGTGCACCTTATTTGCCCGATGACAGTGACATGGGCTGCCTGTTTGTGAGGAAGAGAGTGCAAGAGTCTGCATTTTGCTCGACTCATGCCACACAGCAAGCTGTATTTTGATGCAGCTAATCATAACCTAATCAATTATAACCTAATCGTAAGAAAACATTCCTTTAAAGAAAGAAAGAGTTCCCCACAATGGGATGTTGAAGTCAGACAACACAATTGCCCATCAAATGCAACTCTGCTGCTAGTTACCTATAGCAGAAAGAAGCGCTGGATTCAGTCTATCTTTACTGTATAAGCAGGCTTCTATTTTTGGCTTTGGGAAATTCAACTAAATTTTTTTTAGTCATTACACTGCTGATTTTTCCAGTCCATAAGAACTCATCTGTCCTTTGGGAACACAACACCACAGCTGCCTTTTTATATGGGAAGAAGTATCAAGTAACCAATACCTCTGTGGACTGCCTTTTGCAAACACAGGGCCACTTAGGGCCTTAAGTGGCTTCTTTCATGAAGAATGTCCGCACCTACCACGCAGACATAGCAAATCCTGATTTACTGTGGGTGTACTCAGTGCACGTAATCCCTCCGTGGGTCTGCTAGAATACGCCTGGCTTATGACTGAAGCAATGATTAGCTTCACATGCACAGCAGTTCTGCTGCCAGCGTGCTCCCTGCCCGAGTGACCAGCACCTGAAAAGAAGCCGGGAAGGGGCAACATTCCCCAAACATTCCTCCAGCTTGAGGCCTCCTAGAGCGCAGGTCCTGTACTGTCCTGGTTTCAGCCAGGATAGAGCTGGTTTTCTTCACAGAAGCTGGTGTGAAGCTACGTTTTGGATTTGAGAGGAGAAACTGTTGATAATGTGCTGATGTTTTGGGTTGCTGCTGAGCAGCCAAGGACAGTCCAGCTTCTCGTGCTGGCCTGCCAGCGAGCAGGCTGGGGGTGCACGGGGAGCTGGGAGGGGACACAGCCGGGACACCTGCTCCACGCCGGCCAC
>NW_010517526.1:9407-44157 GCF_000687285.1 Phaethon lepturus
TGGCCAAAGGGACATTCCCTACCATACGACGTCATGCCCAGTACATAAACTGGAGTTGGCCGAGGAGCGGAAATCGCTGCTCGGGGACGGGCTGTCGATCGCCGGGTGGTGAGCAATTGTTGTATTGGGCATCACTTGTTCTTGTACATTCCTTTGTCGGTATTATTATTGTTGTTATCGTTGTTTCCTTCTCTCTTTCTGTCCTATTAAACCGTGTTTATCTCAACCCACGAGTTTTTTCCCAATTCTCTCCCCCGTCCCACTGTGGGAGGGGGAGTGAGCGAGCGGCTGCGTGGTGCTTAGTTGCCGGCTGGGGCTAAACCACGACATGTACGTACTTGTGTGCCTAATGCTCTTCAGTCATAACACGTTTAATGCTGCCCTGCCGTGCGTTAGCTGTTTGGTCAACAGCACGTTTCCAGTTACTGTCCAGTTAACTGCAGTTCAGGGCTTGTGATCACCCTCCCTACAGATTTCAGGATGTGATGACAAAACATTCACGCTCTGTCCACTATCCTCTACTCTCTGCTGCACTTGCTTAGCATCAGTCTTATTACCAAACTGAAATTATCCAAGAAAAAAATTGAGATGACATGCTTTAAACCACACGTAGCCATTTCCTATTCGCTTTCACAAATCCAAGAATCATAATAATTGTCATTTATGCAGTTAAAACAAATTCCAACCAAAGCAACAGATTTCAGTCAGTCTATAAAACAGAATGTTTACTAACGAGGTTATAATGCATGGAGATTACCTGGCAGGGCTTTTTTTCCTCCTCCTTACCCCTAGCCCTGCTCAGGTTGGGAAGCAGGGAGTGCCATTGCTGCAGGTAGCCTGGTCTCCAGATTTCAAAAGGAAACCTGCAAGAAAAAGGCTCTGTGAAGAAGTGGTACAGGATAAAGAAGGTGCAGGAGCATAACAAATGCAGATTTCTAGAAACATACTGGAAGCTGAGGGTTTTTTTCCCTGAGTTTATTTTAGGACAAACAGTGAGAGCCTCTGAGCAAACAGAAACCTTCTTCGCTGAAGCTAAAGATGCCATTTCACACATAGATTACATACAAATCATGAAAGAAATTTTGAGCCATTCAAATCATTGATTGTCACATTATTTCAAGGGTTCATTTATAATACTGCTTATTTAGCAAGTTGGTCTTCATACTTTGCAAATAAAAAGCTTCTGTTTAGCTCAAATGAAAATGGCAGGGTAGGAATTACTTGAGAAATTCATGAGACAAAACCTGTATGGTGACCACTAAAAGGCAGTTTGCAGCGTATGGCTGGTGATGTGAGCTCTCAGCTGGGGACACAAGGAATCGTGATGGAAGGGGCATCTCTCAGAGCTCTGTGAGAGCAGGATGCCAGGCTATCTTGCAGGGGGCAAGACGATTTTGGCAACTGTCATCTGGTGTGTAATATCAGTTGTGATAGCTCTACAGATATTAATGAGAAGGTCTGTAAGTACTTACAGGAAACTATAGTTATGAATATTAACCAGCTACTAAATCATGCCAGAGACGCTGACTAGGTACTTCATCAAATCATAAAAACTTCTGAAATGGAAGTATAGCACATATTATATGTAGATTTCATTAAAGTACCTGGTACACAGCTTCATAACATTTTACATATAAGAATTTTTTTTTTCAGTTAATGACAAAGGCTAACATAGGGGAAACTTTATGGCTACCATTATTATTGCTAGATTGATAATTTTAATCAATAAATTGATTGCCCACAGCAGACAGGCCCTCTGGAAGAAAAATGAAAGGCAAAATGCTAAGTTAGAAGATACTGTTTCACTGGACAGGGATATATAGCTCTAGTTTGCCTGGACAAAACTGTAAAACATTCATCTGGTCAGCACCACCGATAGCTCTACTCTTCCATAACCGTTGTGGTGGGAAGAGACATTGCCCTCTTGAAAAATCACAGCCTCATGAGGTGGGATGACAGTGAAAGATCTGCTCCACTATTTTTTTGAAGGATGCAGTACATTAATTGAGAGATAACGAATTCAGTTATGATGTGGAAAGAAATTAAAACTGATGATCCTTTCAAGGCCAGGCCATGCAAGTAATGACTGTGAGTGATTTTCATCTGTAAGCTCTTTAAATTAGTTTACATTAAATAAATTGTTCTTGTTCCAATAATGAGATGTTGTCATTCCAGAGATCCTCACAGCTGGCAATTTCAGTAGAATTCAGGAACTGAGCGTACACAGACCCCCACCTTGATCTGCATAGAGATACTTGTTTGGGGTCAGGTCCCATGCACATCAGAAAGGTAGCATGTGGAAACATGTTGCAGTTGTGTATTCTGTGCTTCTAGGGATATAGAGGAAGTCATGGTCTGAAGCTGGTGTTTACTAAAGCTTCTATAATTAGAAAATACAGATGTTTTCTTTATGTGCATAATGTAAACGTGCATACTGTAAATGCAGGAATAGTGAAGTGAAAGTTTCCAGCACATAATTTTTGTATGTGAATTTTAAGTAGCTGGATACCATTCTGAACATTTAATTATTGTTTTCAAAACTCATCTATGAAGACAGCAAAGCATCCACAAGTAAAGTTTTTTCTCTACAGTGCAGCATATCTCATCCTTTTCATGCTGAAAAGTTGAAAACTTCATTATCTCCTTAGGTTTACTGTAGAAATAATATATAAATCCTAAGAAAAAGCCTGTATAATTTCTTTTCATAACTCAGTATGTTGACAGAAAATTCTTGATCTCAAAGGATATGGTCAATTGTGAGTCGGGGGAATGTTTCCTTGGTTTTATTGGTCCTGCAGAACATATTAGAGCAGGTTTGGCCCCATAATAACTACAGCTTCATTGACTTCCCAAACAGAGGTAGCTTGCATCCAAGCTGCTCAAACTATACGTGTCCACTCAGGTGCGCTGTAAGGACTCAGCTGCGGTACCAGAGGGAGTCAGTAATAGAACAGGACACTCAGTCAAATACAACTGAGTTTGTAGCTGGTAACATAAACAGCAAAAAACATCACATTGCCTTGATACGATTTGCCTTGATACGATTTTCCTTCACACAGGAAGGACCACTGCTGCCTGTACCACTGAAGTGTAGCACGGAGATGTCCAAACTGGCTTTAAGTGCAGCCGCTCCGGCACTGCACTGTAGCCATTACAGTGCAGAGACCCCAGCCTCTAAGCAGGGTGATTTAATCCTCAAGGGCTCTGCACTGCTGTCACAGTCAAGTAGACATGCCCTAAGTATTTCTCTTGAACTTAGCCTCTTTTATGTTAATGGGTTTCACTGCTTGAGGTATTTTAATTGTGTTCTATTGCCAAAGGCTTTCTAATACCTTGATGATGTTTTACGTAGAAACAGAAGTTTCTGGTTGCTGGAAGACTGAGGTGACATCCTGAGTAATTGCACAGCTTCGGAAGATGATATCTGAGCATATGCTTGACAATTTCACGTTCGCATTTGATAACCTCGTAATTTACATGAATAATCTAAAAACACAACAGAAATGCCCCCGTGGCTCTGATGCATTTATTTTTAAAGGCGATTAGCATACAGGCTTCCCAACGTTCCCAGCTAGCAAGTCAGCTTTTAATACAAATGAATTAGACGCCGATAAAGAATAAAACAGCTTGATGTGGCTGCTCTCACCTGAATTGTCCTTAGTAGGACTATTTTGCTAAGTGAGATTCCCGTATCTGTCGAAGCATGGACAGCCCGTGGCAGTGGCAGCATTTGTTGAGACGACAATTTCGAATCGCACCTTTTGCATTATTTTAAGGCAGACAGCATCCCGACCTCATTCACAGGGCTGTCCCACAAACAGTCGTGCCAGCCCAGCTTGGAAGACCAGGGAACAAGGCCTGTGCCGCCGGCGTGGAAATGAGCTGGGGAAGCCAGCTGCCTAACATCGCCCAATGCCACCTAATATTTTGTACTGAAAAATTATGGCTACATGAGCAGTTAATTAGCACAATTCCTAAGGAAGGAACACATTCAAAAGAAAGATTTGGGGGAGAATATCTTTTGCTGCTTCCCCCCCCCCAGTTTTGGGAGAGAGCTTGGTCTGCAACGTTGCCATCTTAAAGTCTAAAATAGAAGAAAAGCCATGAATAAAGTTATGTGGAAAATATTACTTACAGATGAATGAAGATGCTTTAATTCTCCCTTCCAGCCTTACTAGCACAGTTGAGTAAAATGCACTTTCCCCTCACATATGATGTGGTCACAACTGTGCAGCTGAGCAGCATTCCCAGTTAGATCAAGACTTCACCCAGCCCTGATACAACTACTGTTAATTCATGCAATACAGATATCGCTCTCATTGAAACCCATCTCATACACTCATTATATTTATATTATATGTACAAAGTCAACCACAAAAGCCAAAGGAATGCTGTATGGCAGGCTTGAAATTTCATTATTTACAGAGGTTCTGCCACTATGTAATTTCAGTTTCCACCTCTCGTGATGGTTATTGAAGACATCTACATGAGAATATATACAGGTAAGATTCTCAGATAGTTGAAAACTGAAAATCTGGCTCAAGTCAGAACTATGCAAGTTTGCAGCACCTCAAGATTTGATCCAGGTTTTGTGTTGCTCAAAAGCTTGCTTGTTTCTCACTCAAAGTCAGTGTTCGCTGTTTGCAACATTACCATGTGCTGCTTTAAAGATAATCTGGTTGCCAGAAATAGGGAAGTATGTCTGCTTGAAAGAAAGAAGCAGCAGGAGCAGAGGAACCCTTAACCCACAAAAGATCATATTTTTCAGGGAAATGTACTTAGTAATTAAAAACAAATGGAAAGATACGATGAAAACCACGCATTAACAGAACCGGCTGCTTAGAAATAAAATGTTTTCCTGGGTTTTTTTCCACTATTTACCAGCCATTTTAAACCACAATGATTTAATTTTAAAATTATTTAGACAACTACATGAGTTAATGCACATGAAAATAGATGACATAGCTGAGGTAAAAAAGGTATGATTTGCTTAGTTAAGAACAGTGTCAAAAGAACGGAACAAGCCACAATACAAAAATTGACGATATTGTAAATCAACATGTGTAGCATCTATTATTCTTTTTGCAGCTAAATACTACTTTATTTTTCTAATTCTTCCAGCATTCAAACACCATATTACACTACTGTGCATTTGGGGGGGGTGGGGTGTGAACAAAAAATTAACAAACACCATTAAAATGCACACAAAAATGAGTAAAAGCTCTCAGAGATTTACTTCATCAATATATTTTGAAGAATTCTCTTTAGTCTTGCATTTTAAGTAAAGTTACTGTTTTGCTCTGCTTAGAGATTGGGATGACTTTTCACATGTCAAGATTTCTTACATCTTTTTGAAGTATTCTACCAGTATTAATCTTTCCTCTGTGGTTTTTAAATATTGCAGTATCTTATCAGCAGATTAAAAATTCTGATTATTTTTAAGCACTTGTGAAAACTATGGCACACATTTTCCCTCATTTTTTTCCTAATTTGATATAAAAGTTGTTCTTTTTGAAAAAAATTCTGTGCAACCAGTAAATTAGCCTGTATTCAATCACAAAGCCATCCTGGTGAAGAGGGATTACTTATAAAAATCCAATGTAGTAAAAAGCATGTGACAAATACTTTTTATATCACTTCAGTCTACCAAATTATTTTTACAACTACATTTATAAATGGAATTACTGACACTTTTAAAAATTCTAATTTCTGTAAATCATAGACTAACTTATCTGCTGGTCTAAAGGAGAAAACTTCACTGAAGCTTCTGTAGATATATTCAGCTGTACCAAAAGCCATTTACTATTGTCAAAGTCTGTCAATTTTTTGTCATCTGGTGGACTACATTCTGTTTAAAACCAGGAGTGTGATCAAGTGCAAAGCAGCAGAGGACTTCCCTCCTTTGTCTTCTACGAAATGGTCACCAAATGGTCAACTGGTGACAAAAATCTTGTTATTTCAGAAGAGGGCTAGAGGGGGTGATCCAATACTGACATATATCTGCCCACCTCTTCTTAAATAAAGTCAAATTCTAAATAGTTATTCCAGAAGTTTAATAAACAGATTTATTTTTCTAAAGGAAAGCAGGGGAACAAAAGGTAATCATCACCAACTAAAAAAAACCTGAGTTAGTAAATAAAAATTTAATTCTCCTTGATCTAAATTGGTCATAATCCAGGTGCAGCTAATAATAAGCTTTAGGGTTTATAAAAGCAACTATACTAAATGACTGGTTTATTAACCAAATTGTTAAGATCTGTCTATAGCAAGGAAGTGGACTATATTATAAAAGGCATAAGCATCAGACATATATATCCTCATGACAAATGTTTTACGTTATCATGGAACTAGAGAAGGAGGAAAAAAAAAGGTTGATTTGAAAAGAAATTTTTAATGATGAATATACACAAAAGACTGTACATACTACTAGTTAGTTACCATAAAAATATATAATTAAGAACAACTTTCATAACACATTGAGATGCTTAAATATAC
Source organism: Phaethon lepturus (assembly GCF_000687285.1). Classification (NCBI taxonomy): domain Eukaryota; kingdom Metazoa; phylum Chordata; class Aves; order Phaethontiformes; family Phaethontidae; genus Phaethon; species Phaethon lepturus. Next base: position 15,903 of record NW_010517526.1, read on the forward strand.
AGAGTTTTTCCTAACAAAAAAAATATTTTTCCATGTGTGTCCAGCCCTTTGAGTTTCAGCACTCTACAAACCACCCCTTGCCTTGCCAAAGTATCAAAAAAGGAAAGACAACTGTATCCTATCTCTTGTTTTGATTTATTATTGGTTTATTTTACATTTCTTTTTAGAGTAAATGGCCTTCAGCAATATACATAACAGTTAAACAAATGCCAAGTAAAATCAGATAATTTTGTCATTAGCTTTGAGTTGTGTCTTTGGCTGAAAAGTTCTTCCATGTAACTTGGAAAGCAACAATGTGGTTTTATTAGCCCCACTGAAAACTTGAAAGTAATTTCCTCCTATTAACAAAGACTTTCTTTGTATTTAAATAGATATAATTAATGCAATATTCACTGAAAAGTCTGTTTTAGAGAATACACAGGACCCAGTCCAATGCTATTTGAAATCTGTGGACTTAATGAAGTGCAAAAACAGAAAATCAGCATTCCAGAGGTATATAAATTAATTTTAAAAAAGCCTATGTGATTTTATGTGTCTCATAAAATAAGCCTATTTAAAATTAAATTTAAAACAAGACAATGTACATTAAGCTTTAAATTTACTACAACTTATTAAAGTCCTCAAAACTTATTTAATATTTAATGTCTTAAGCAGTTGACATTTGTGCTAAAGTTTTAAAATAGGTCAAACCAGAGATCAATGGGAAAAGTCATTAAGTAGGGTGAAAGTTTATTTAAGCAATATTTCCAGTTTTGGCAGCAGTAGCTCCACTTGCAGGTGTAAAGAATATTCATTCAGCGAAATTATTTCAATACTTAGCTCATACAACATTATGAAATAATTGGGAAATTAGTTCATCAGAACTTACTTTTTTACTCTAAAAACTGCAGTAAAATCTTGTAATTCTGAAAAATGGACAATTATGGTAACCACAAGATGTGTGTTTACTAATCATATGTAACGCTTCCTTTGGTTCAGAAACATAGCAAAAAAGTTGCAATTCAAGAACACTTTTTCAAGTTGTGTTGACTTGATAATATTTTTTAATGTTTTTGTACATTTTAGTTGAATCTCATTTTTCATCAAGATCTAGTTGGGTGGAAACTATGTAAACTTGATACTCTTTCAATGATAAATGCTCTTTTCAGTGATTCTGTGGTTCACCATTGTCTAGTAAAATAAAATAAGAAAAAAAGCCAAATGCATTTACTATGTTACTTAAGTTCTTTAAGAAGTGTTCATAATATTTCCATTAGGAAATGTGAGCTTTGTATTCACCTGCAGTCAACATCTTTAATGGCTGCCAAAGAGAGGGAATCAAACTTCCCCTTTAGAGAACCGACTATATCAGTGCAAATGCAAGGCAAGTTTAGAACTATTATTTCATTTTAGTCTTCCTGATTGTTGTTTAGAATAATAAATAATATTGATGACTTAAGTTTAATCTTTGCAGGTTTCATTGCCACAAAAGCATTGCTGATTGAGTCACAACTGAGATACTGAACTGTGAAAATGTCGTATTTATAACTTATCTATCCCAAACATCAATGCCTCAGAAACTGAAAGGTCATAATAAAGTAGGACAGAAGGGCATTTTGGTTTTGGAGCTACACAGATGAGACAAGCAACATCTGGTGATGCCAAACATGTTCAGCTTTTGTTATGATCTTAATTTTCATGGGAACTAGAACCATTTGCTTGCTTTTTCAGGCAGGATCCACACAAAGAAATGCCCAGCACACCAAACTGCTGTCAGTTATAAGAACCTATGCCCACAAGGCCACCAGTTTTCATATAGCGATGCATCAGAGGAAAACACTTTGGCCAGGAACTTTGTAAGGATAATCCTGGCAGGTGCAGAGCTGCACATTTCAAACCAAGGTTGCTGCTGGTCCTCTCCAAGTTGGAGTCTGCATCGGTGACATTTCTGTGCCACAAACAACTTTAAAAATAAATACAACTACATAATAACGTGTCTCTCCTGTGCCCCCTCCCCAGATCAGCAGATCTGCTCCCTTCCCCATGGGCGGTCTGGTTCCCATGGCAATGAAACCACCTTCATCTGCTGTTTTGTAGCCCCCCCCTCCCCTTGTGCCACCCCCATTCTGGCACGCTGAATGTGGAAACTCTGGCAAGTTTACTCATATTGTTAAAATTAACAGTCTGGGGGCTAGAGGGGTGTAAACTCAAGCCTCCTCTCTCAGATGTATATCACCGATAGCCCTCCTGGAGCTTGAACAAACAAGCAAATGCAAAAAAATGCCAACCATGTGTCATGAAGTTACTTCTTCATGTAACCATGGCAAAGTGTAGGCAGCTAAGCAAAACTGTGATCATTCTGAATGGTTTAAAATATTCTTATTGTCATTAGAGAGGCCAGCTGATGGCCAAATAGGGTTTAGGCCAACTATGTGATTCAGGATTAGAGACCAAACTGGGGCTGGTATTTCTGTTTGCATTGGACTTTCTCAGAAAATTTTAATCTAATGAGGAAATTCAAAATTATATTTAATTTTTAGACATGACTCTTTTCCGTTTATCCCCAAGAGCCTAAAACTCCAGGCAGCCAGGACCATGAAATCAAAGTAAAAGGGACCCAGTCCCAGTCCCCTTGTCCCCTCTTTAAAGGCAGTGCAGTAGATAGCAGTCGCTGCCAGCCTGTTGGCTTCCAGGGCATTTCTACATAACTAAGACAATTACATGACACTTTTGGGACAATTTTCCTAGGAAGATTTTGCTGGTTAGCAGCTAATACTGTTATGAAGTGTAATGGTAAACTAACAGTCTAATATAAGTGTAAGTTTTTATGGCAGCTTGGAAATCTCTTATTAGCTCGTCTGAGCCATGATTTTTCTATAGTATTACTATTTTAATAACAGCCCTTCCACACCAGCAGACAACTCTCACATGTTTTTTTCCCCTTTCTGTTATAACCTGACCAAAGTTATTGCAAACTGCTATACTACTATTTAAAAAAAAAAAGCAAACCCACATCTTATTTAACATCTCTCATGTTACAACTGCAAAGCAACATCAGTAAAGCAGATAGCTACGCACCTTTGAGGTGCAGTAGACAGAACTTAAATTGACACGCATAAGGGTTGTTGTTTTTTTTTGACGGGAAGATGATTAAAGCAAAGACACAGGTGCCTGATGCCACTTGAGAAAATTGTGGTCTTTCTCTTGTCTTCATTGAGTCATGCTGAACTGCAGAACACATGGACATTTGGTTGTGTGGGCCCCATTCAACGCTATCCTGAGAAGCAAAAATGGCTGAATGGCATCCATATGGTTGACAGCTTGATATACCAAGTAACAAGGTAAATGTTTTGGCAGAAGCAGAGGGCAAGAAACATATTTTGCATATAATTATTTCAACTTATTCATTTTGCAGGAGTAGGTAGCTATCAGCATGCTGTCTCTTCATCTGTGAGAGAATAACTATCAATACAGCCCATTGTTTTTAATACCTGAATAGTTTTAGACAGTTGAATCATAGAATCATAGGGGATGAATCATAGAATAGCTCAAGTTGGCAGGGACCCATAAGGATCATCGAGTCCAACTCCCTGCTCCTCAGGACTCCCTAAAACTAAACCATAGGGCTAACAGCATCATCCAGACGCTCCTTGAACTCCGATAGACTTGGTGCTGTGACCACCCTCTCGGTGAAGGACCCGCTCCCAATATCCGACCTGAGCTTCCCCTGACACCTCTTCCTCGTGTCCTATCGCTGGTCACCAGAGAGAGATCAGCACCTCCCCCTCTGCTGCCCTCACCTCCCAAAGTGAATACAAAAATCTGCTAATTATGTCATAGCAAAATGAACAGGAAAATACAGAAAGGAAACAAACAAGACAGACTGAGTTGAAACCACTCATTTGAATTATTTTGGAAATGAATGGAGAGGAATTAAATCAAAGAATTGATGAAAAAAACAAGAAGCGTAGAGTTGGGGGATGGTCACATTTTACTTAGCTAAGCTTTCTGACTTTTCTTAAATGGTAACCCGATACAGGGTGACTGCGGTACTCAGATCTGGAATTTAAGAAATAGGTGTTCATCCTCCCAGTCGTTATGCAACAACAGTTATGACCGTAAGAGCTACAGCTGAAACTGGAAATAGTGACATGACTTACAGTATGTTAAGATGTTAGCGAAAAAATAGATTAGTAATTGATGTCACTGGATCAAAGATACTAAGTACAAACAACGATCCTAAAATTATTCACCTTTTATTTCTATCAAGGGAGTGTTTCTACAATACATAGTGAAGCCCTTGTATACACAGCATGTTTATATAACTCAAGATCAGTCTTAATGTCTCAAATTTCTTGATTCATGAAAAATCTTAGACACTCATAAACACACACGCTCCATCTGAAAATTTTATCTGTCTCTATTTTTTCCTCTCACAATTATTCCCTCATATATTTTCCTCTCAATTATGTCTGAGCAAACTGGTTGTAGACAAAATGTTTAAACAAAATTAAGGTAACATTTTACTCCTAAGAGGCTATAAAGCATAAAGCAAGGGAATACCATACCATGTTACAGTTTTCAGGTTATGTAAATTTAAAAATAAATGTTACGAATTTGCACATGCGCAGTTTGCCAGCATCCAAAGGCAACGAAACCTGACCAGAGGATTCTCATTTTAGATCAAAACTGGTGTTAGCTGATTATATTCCTTTCTACCTAATGCCAAAATAGCATAAGTGCAAATATAAAGACATTTGCAGAAAGTATGTTCTTTACTCTCATTACTTGGAGGATTTAGAAACTGTTTATACTTCTCAAGAGATGCAGCAAATCTTATTGCAGACTTAGTGCCCCTTCGTTCAATACAGCACTCTGGAAAAAGGGCAAATAAGTGTGACTGGGAAGTGAGCCCTCAACTCAAAACTGAACCCAGAACCTAACATTCTCTGCAAGTGCCCATAGTTACTTCAATTCTATCCAAAACTTATAAACAGGAAATAGGTTTACAGATGTACTAAATGGATAATTTTCAAGTCATTGGCCAACCTCCCCTATCTCTTTTCTCCCTCCCCTCCAAAATCCCTGTGACTTAACCATGATTTATGAAAAAAAGAGATGGAATTCCTCGGTGATGTCTGTGATACAGAAATATTAATAGCACCCAGGGGAACAATATTATCTTTATTATTTCATCAGCTCTGGGCTAGGGGGCAATCAACACTAACAATCACTCAAAAAAGATGACATGGAAATAAATCCATGTTATAGAAGTTATAGAAGAAGTAAAAGTGATATATTCATTCTTCCACCTTATTTGCTTCATGGAATGCTATCTTTCAATTTATTACTCATGTCCCTAAATTATAATAAAACAGGAACTTGCAAATTAGAATACTTGATGGAGTGAGTTATACTTCTTCTTCCCCACACAACACACTGTATTTAAGGACTTCTCATTTCCAGTGTAACGATCTTCCAATTCACAGTATTTTTTTTTAAAGGTCCAATTTCCAGCATAGATATTTTCTGACACACAGTTTTACATGGACAAATACTTGTGGGCATAGTTTTGCTCTGATCAGCAACCATTTTGAGGCTCTTTTAGAACAATCAGTTGTCCTGTCAGTTTTATTTTCAATCCAATATTTAAATCCAGATGTCCAAGTTTCAGAGATCTGACCTCAAAACTGTTGTTACCCAGTTTATTAGTACTTTCAAGGGTATGTCACATATGCCCAAGAGATGCCACAGAGAAAATGATGGTATCAACGTGCTTGTCACCGTGCAGGAAGTCAAAGGAATTGCATAACAGGCACTGCTTAAATGTGAATTTGTGCAGGATTAACTTTTAATTCAAAGCATAACTAGGGCATAAAAATAAAGGTACAGAAAAAGTATGAGAGAATGGTCAAGGTTGGAAGGGATCTGTGGAGGTCATCTGGTCTGAATCCACTGCTCAAGCTGGTTGCCCAGGACCATGTCCAGACAGTTTTTGAATATCACCAAGAATGAAGACTCCACCACCTCTGGAAACCTGTGCCACTGCTCGGTCATCCTTACGGTAAATAAATGGCTCCTGATGTTCAGAAGGAATCTCCTGTGTTTCAGTTTGTGCCCATTGCATCTTGTCCTGTCACGGGGCACCACTGAAAAGAGCTTAGCTCCACCTTCTTTACATTCTTCCTTCAGATAATAAGTAGCAGCGTATAAATATGGATGAGATCCCCACCGAGCCTCCTCTTCTCCAGACTGAACAGCCCAAGCTCTCTCAACCTTTCCTCATACAAGTCCCTTCATCATTTCAGTGGCCTTTTACTGGACTATCCAGTAGCTCCATCTCTTTTTTACTGGAAAAAGTACAGGAACATGAAACATGATGCAAAAAGTAATTTTGATCTTTAATAAAGGGAATTTCTAATGCTAATTTTGGATGAACAGCTTTAGAGGAAGAATTAGGTTTTTAAATCAACCTCTAAATAAAAGATGCTGAAATCAAGCGAGTGAGCCAGTTACTTTCATTATCGTATCTGCCTCCCTTTTATTTTATTCAGGGTTCACAGTTTACAATCTTCAGTGGCCCATCATAACACCAACCTGTGATTCAGAGCCTGCAAATCCTACAGGCATCCTTCAGGTACCTCCCATTTTACCAGAGAACACCCTGCCTTTCCTGTGCCCTTGTTACAGAGAAGTTCATGATGGTGACAGTTCATTTTCTAGTCCCTGCTGAGAGCAACTCAGAGTAACTTGGGAAGGCAAGAGACCTCAGTTCCTTAAGCTTTGGCAAACCAATCCTGCCTCCTAGCAGGACCTGAGGGCAGCTTGTCCTTTCAGACAACAAGGTTATCCAAAGCCAAATGCAAAGAACATTTACTGTAACAGATGCCCTTTATAAATGTCTCTTCAATAGTAATAGGTAAGCCTTGGAAGCAGTGGAAGAGCAATTTAGGCATATATTCTTAATTATTAAGAATAATAATTTAAATTCTTGAGACATTTGCCATGTTCTTATTCTTCTAGACTTCATTCTGTGTCTCCTCATACGGCCTATTAAAGATAAAACCAGTTACTTCTGAGCCTTCACAAACCAAAATCCAAATCCAGTAAAAGCGCATGTCTAGACCCAGTAAAAAGACCCTCTGTAACTGTGCACATGCACACTTCCATGTTCTGCACAGAGGGAACTGTACGTGGCACTTGTCAACAGCAATCAGTTCAAATGTATAGAAATGTTTTTCTTCAATGGAGCAGTTTAGTGTGGAGTTACCAGCAATGCATAAACAAAATAGTCTGCTTGTTAAGCTGAATTTATTGAGCTCAACTCTGACTATAACAAATCAATAGAATTGGAGGAATCTTGTTCTTTGCAGGAGATGTCCTGTACATTTAGGCAGCACCTCTCAGCAGGCTCAGAAATATTTAAAAAAATCCAACAAAACAAAGGAATCATGGGCAAGGCTAGTAGATATTTGCCTGGCGACTTTCATGAAAATACATATAAATTTCCCACAATAAGTATAAAAACATCAAATTCAAAATGGCACAGGTATCAATGACGCAGCAGGATTCCTTCAGTGACCTACATGAATGCTAACTCTTCAATTATTGGTTTATTTGGGTTTTTTTTAAAGATGAAAATAATTGAAGGGAAAGCATTATAAAAAAACAGATCTGCCCCTCAAGAGGTATGTCCCTCTAGGCTGGAAATCTACACAATGGATCAGTTTGGACTCGTTTTTACCCTGAGAAGCATCTGGTAATGCTCTTCGATGGATTCTGGGTGCCTAAACATAAGGAACAATTGTGTAACAGGAAACTTTTTTTTCCCCTTAAGACTCCCTTCACAGGAGTACTCAGTCAGTGGATGTACCATTCATTCCTATGTAGTGCAGATCTGAAACTCTTTATAGTACAAAGACATTTAAGTAACTGAAAACGTCACTATATAAGGCAAGTCATGACTACTTATGCTTTGTTGTCAGTGAAGGGCATCTTGTAAGGCTATCCTTCTGCTGCCTTACTGCTATTTTTTTGCTGGAAGATTTATTAAAACAAAAATGAACCTGAAGCATCCCTAAAATCTGTGAGACTAGAGAGACTGCTCCATTTCCACAACTGCTCCAAGAGTCTTCTAGAAAAGTGAGATAAAAGCTTGAACCACCAAGTGCTGTCTGAACTAATTTCTTAACCTGCTCAATTAAATTAGGCTGCTTTCAGGCTCGCAGTTGAATACTGAGCAAAAGGGAAATGTTTCTCTTCCATTCCGCCTACAGCAAACTTAAAGGGAATTTCAGACAAAGCAGAGGCATTAGTTTCTTTATAGCTTTCCCTTCCTCATCCGTCCTCCAGCCTGTCCTTCCTTCTTGGTTCAGAGAAATTTATTCTTTTGCTACAGGAGCCTCATTGACCTGGTCCCATGTGAGAATGTGAAGACAATAGAAAAAAGAACCATAAAAATGAATCTCCTCATTATAGTCCTCTAGGGGGAAGTTTGCACTCGGAGCCGCTTTCCCAGTCTTCTCTTAATCTTTGCTCCTACTATGGTGCATAAGGCTTTGAAAAACACGTAGCTCTATCTGTAAATCAGAACCAAGAGAGGCCTGACTCTCAAAAGATCTGTGGCTCAATCAACAGGCTACTAATGAAGCTCTGTCCTCCTCCCTGCCACTCTCCCCAAAAACCTTCTACTACTTGCTTGCTCTTGCCATTTGGCTAGTGACAGCAACCTTGTGGCCACGTGGTCAGCGTGCTTAACCACCTGTGAGTTGCCCTGACCTAGAAATGATTGCTTTTGACCCAGATCAGCAAGTGGCTGTGGCGACCGTACAACCACAGGACTGTTAGAGCAATGTAAAGGAAGAAGCAGCAATGCATGGGCTGTTCTTTCCAGGGACAGCCCACCATTTTCTTGAGGTTAAGCTAAGCTTAAAACCATAAAATATATCTGAAACTTCTGACCATTTAGTCAAATTTGGTTAACATCAGCCAATGGACTGAAAGCATGATGTAGAAGCTTCAGACATCCAGGTGCAAATAAACATTTGGATTGCAGAGGTTGTGTCAGGCTAACAATGTCATGTGCAAAAAAGATATAAAAGTTTATTTTTTTGTCCCAGGACAATATGAAATCTGACTAGGGACTGAAACTGCACATTGCTGCTCGCTGGCATGACTTTTTAAATAAATCTAACAATATTGGAGTTACTTCTTAATCCTTAACTGTTTGAATCAGAAGCCAGCACAAGTACCTTGGGTTTTCTTGCTGCCTGAAAAGGAAGTTTCTATCACTGAGAAATGCAAAGAAAATAATCTATCTTTTAAGGAGTAATAGATTTCTTTCTTTATTTTCTCAAATCATGCTACTATGACCAAGCAGCGGATTTCCTTTAGGAAAGAGGGCAGGGGCAGGATCTAAATTTCGAATGGCTGTATTTAGCAATACTGGACACATGAAAAACCTAAATTTGGAATACTATCAATTGCTTGACAGACAGAGGAAAAATACACATTCATTAATACTGAAAGCAAAGGCATGGAATTGCATAGAAAACAGGAAAGAAATTCTTTGGTCAACAAGTGTTTGTGAACTAGCTGGTGCAGTTCTTTTCTTGCTCGTATAATCATAACACATTTTTATTTTCAGCAGATGTTGTTTAGTTGTTCCATTTCCCACTATTTTGAAACTCAAGGAAAATCAGCAACCTGGCTTCCAAAACTGTTAGACAAGTTTCAATGTCATAAATCTTGCAATTATTTAGCTTTGGCTTTTCACTTTTGAATCAACAGCCTACAATCAGTTCAATAATTTAAAGACTTTCTCTGCAGACTGCAGGCTTTCTTACAGTATTTAATTATAATGAAAGCCCGTGTTCTCAGTGCAATTTATTGGTTCCAGTAGTTGAGCCTTTTGGGAAAACATCCAAATCACAAAAATGATGCAAGTTGTCATCAAGGATGAAAAGAACATTTATCTTTTTTTTTAAATACTTGGTTTTACAAATGCTTCCACAAAGAAAGGGCAAGTAGAGAGTAACACCATCAAAGTTTTAACAGCATCACAATCGCATCACAAGTGGCAGACTGAGCCGACTACAAAGGCCACCCCAAAAGCTGGACAGCATTGGATATTGTGTTCATATCACTTATTAGAGAAAACTGATCCATGAGACTGCTTCAAAAACCTGCATTTGCATATGAAATTAAGGCTTCTTTCAAAGTAACTTGAACATCCTTAAAAATATACCTCCTGTACGAGTTCTCTAAGCCGTTACACTTCCTTTTTAAAGTTACACCTCATAAAGCTACTATATTAATTACCTTGAATCCAACTGTTTGGCATAGGGAAAGGAAAATGCTATTGCCATTTTAAAAGACTGAAAACTCTCCTTGCCAGCCCTATATATTGCTAAATGCCCACTCACTGTTGTAGGCGCCCTGTTGGTAAAATTGACTTGCCTGGCAGGGCCCTCCGCTCCAAAGCTCTCTAATACAGAGATAACGTTAAAAGCACTTATTGCTGAGAACTAGGTGTGGGTTTTGCCTCTGGAAACGATATTTTTTCACCCCATCACAAACTTTGACAGGAAAAGACATTCTAGTTGAAAAAGTATTCACACTCTTCTCCTTTTCTTTCACAACATAACATAAACGTAGTACTTTTTTTTTTTTTTTTTTTTTTAATTGCTAAAAGACCAGAAAATGTACCTAAATACACAGTAGTTAGGCTGGGTGAGATGGTCTTTGAATTAAGCATATCCTAAAAACTTCCCTAACGTTCAGCAGCGCTAGAAACCTCTGTCACGTGATGACCAAACTAATTTTTCAGCGTCAAAGTTCATGTCTGAGATGTGCAGATGAATTTATAATAAAGCTTGTGCATGCTTGACAAACTACTCCTATTAGTACCCGCTAATCACTAAGTAAATTGAAAATGGTTGCTACATTTCCAACACCATTTGAACCAACACTTCGTGCTTGCCAGTAGCTGATCCACCAGGCTACATAGACCGGCTTTTAAAAATGTAAAAGATGCTAAATGATAAATTAGCCACCAGAGGGAGCATCTCCAGCTTCATAAATATATTCCAACCCAACAAAGACTGACCAAGAGAACTACGCTTGAACGTTAACACGTTTAAATGCAGGCAGCTGCAGGGTTCAAAGCACAATCCAGGTTTTGTTCTGACCTTTGTATAGATAATCTGAGGTGGGGGGAAAAAAGTTAGGTTTTATTTCCTTTATTCTGTTCTGTAAACGCAGAAAAACAGAATATTGTGTCACATGTTTATCTGTTACTAACGCACCTCTCAGGCTTTTTGGAAGCAGCGCTGCTAAGAATGGTGGGTATATCTCAAAAAGCTATCAACAACTGAGATTGCCGTGGCCACATCTTGGCTCCCCAATTAACATAAATCCTGGGTACAATTCTGACAAATCCCCCAAGCGGGGGAAGAGACATACAAAGACAGTGAAGAGCATCCTCTTCGCCAAGAGAGATCTCGGGACAGCTGTGCCCCAGGCGGAACTGGACCGATTACCACACGTGCCCATCCCGCTGGTAACGCGAGGCAGTTTAATCTCCGCCGAAGGCGCTATTGGCTGGCGTTTATGACGTTACAGTGTAAACGTTAAATGCTGCAATTACATTTTATGCTGTTTATAACTCTTGTGTATTGCTTTAGCTTTCTGTTCTAATTCTCTCAATGAGAATTAGAGCTTCATTTTATTTTTACAGACAAGGCTATCAGTTGCATTTTCAGAAATGTTTCAGAATAGAAAAGCCCTATACCAAATAACAATTATGAGTTTACTGTTCTTCTCTCTGACTTCCAAGAAAACGCCCATATGTACTAGACGGTAATTCCACAGGGGGGGTCCTGGGTTTGATGCTGTAACTGAACACAAGCTTGATCTTCTGCCTTCCAGAAGTTTTGGGGTTGTTACTATGTAAGATGTTACACAAATTCCTTTGGTAGTACTAGCAGTTATGCATGCTACCTGAGGACAGCATGATAGATGCCCTAAAGAACAGAAACCAACGAAGTTAAAAAAAACCCGTAGGAAATTGGAATGTACCTGCACATAAGCTGAAGAGAACATAACAGTACGGACTAATATGTAAAAAGCTTATTAATACAAGGTTTCTCCAGTCAACAAATAAATTAGAAGGTACAGACCAATATAAGTTAAGTTTCTGTCAAGACCGCCAGGAAGACAGTAAAAAATAATCCCTTACCCATAATAAAAAGGTGAGCAATAGAGATACAGAGCCTGAAAGCTCTCAGATCAAAGATTTATCCCTGGGAACAGCAATAAAACTAGCTACTGCAATTTAATTATGAAAGGGAAATGTCTTGGACAATGAATTTACAGTGAGGTTCCAGCACACAAATTAAGATACAGTACTTTGTATCTTATAGAATTATCCCTATTCACCATAAATCAACAGAACACAAACCTCATGCAAAGCCCAGCAAAGCTAAACAGCTACCACTGTCTTCCTGGGGCTGCAAAGCAAAGTCCTCAACTCAGAAACTTCCCTTTAGATTTAGAGGAAAAGGACTGGCCGCACTTTTTTCTCCCACTGTATTCTCAAATAATAAAGGAGTGCATGTGAAAGAACTGCTGGTTTCTTCCCTTTTCAAAAAGTCAGGTTAAAGAAAATAACTATGACATAAAAAGCAGGGACACCTCAAAAATCTACAAACTATGCTGGAAGCTGCACAGGGTGGGTGTTTTTTTAGAATTTAGAAATGGTGTTTCTTTTCCTGAAGCTTTCACTCTAACCCTTAGGTATTTATTCCATGAATAGCGTAATGAAGTAGTGTTAGATTTCAGAATTCTGCATAAAAATCTGTATTCACATTCACTCTTCTTGGACTTCTTCACAGGTGTTCTCAGGGACTGTAAAATATAAAGATGCATGCGCTGAAGGAAATCTAAGGCTTTCTGGAAAACTTCTAAGAATGCAAAGGCCTGATGCTGCTCCCTGTTGACTTTAAGGAAAAAGTCCATTAACTTCCATTGTGTCTTTGAAATCAGACCTAAAATGAAGAATAATTTGCTCACATATTACTGCTGATTTCCAGCAGCTTAAAGGCAATCAAAAAGAGAAAAAATACCTATATTTATAAATTAAACCCTACCTAAGCAAAGTATTGATGGAACGGGTCTAATAAATCCTAGTTTAATAAAGCAGTATTTACTAATTGGTTCTGATTCTGCAACCTTCCCTTGCTCATAACCCAGCCTGACTAGAGCTTAAGTACGTCATAAAATCTGACTAGATTTGAGCATGTGCTTAAGTAGCATGCTGACACGGGCCTTGGGGATGTCTAGGATTTATTGTGGAACAATACATTTATTTAGCATCTGCTGAAGATGGATTTCTGTCTGTCGGTCGTGAAACACACTGTATTATGATACAGGAGAGGCTTTGGATGGTGTGGTTGCTGCTTTCCCTCCATTCACATCCCTGCCAGATTTCTATCTCACTAAGTTTTCACATTAAACAGTTCCTTAATCCAGTTGAAAATGATGTAGTGCAAGTGGACAGCAAGCCAGTGACTTAAGCATCCAGTGGGGTGGAGCAAGGAAACCAAGATTTAACTGCACTGCAACAGACTCATTTTTAGCTACTTCTTACATTCTATAATTATCCCTAACACTATCATTCTAATTACCCAGATAGATGTCCTCTGTTGACAAGCACCTATAATCATACACATTAACTAAAACATAACTGAAATACCTGTGGTGACAGAAATATCTCCAGGGGGGAAAAAAAAAAAGGCAAAAAAAAGCCTTGAGTATAAAGGAAGCTCACTTTACATTTGCTACTAGACCCTACATCTGCCGCCTTGCACCCTCACTGCAGAGTTTGTCTTGGTGCTCTGCAAATTAAGCATCTGTTTGTACGCAGTCACGACAAGGAATTTGGAATAATACTGCTATTCTCTTGTTAGAAAACAAAACCTGGTTCCAAACCTTACTCACATTTTATTTAGTCACATACATTTGTGCAAAAATCAGTCAACAACTGGTGAAACCAAGGAATTCAGAGCAGCAGTATTTTAGAGATGCTTTGCAAGAGTTACATACTGACCATTCGGGAAGGACAACTGTGGAGAAGCTTGCCGAGGGCTGTCGAAAGTATTCAGACTGATAAACACCTTTACGCCGTGTCTGGTCTTTCAGAAAACAGGCTATATACTGAGAGCAGTTAACACCTTTCTGAATAAAATAATAAATACTAAAACTTAAAAGCAACCTTTATATTTTCCTGAAGTGACATCATCTTGTCAAGGTAGCTGTGACTTCTGTGAAAGAGAAGCGGTGTGCTGCCCGTGAACACGGGGAGGTGATGCTTCCCCTCAGCCCTGGTGGGAGCCCATCAGGAGCGCCGTGCCCAGCTCCCCGCTCCCCACATACTGGGGAGCGTCCAGCGAAGGGCCACAGAGATGACTAAGGGACTGGAGCACCTCTCCTGTGAGGAGAGGCTGAGAGAGCTGGGACTGTTCAGCCTGGAGAGGCTCAAGGGGCATCTTACCAATATGTATAAATGCAGGGAGGAGGGGATTGAGGTGTCGGAGGCAGGCACTTTTCAGCGGTGCCAGGTGAAAGGACAAGGGACCGCTGGCACAAATTGATCCATTTAAACGTAAGAAAAAAACCTTCTTTATTGCGAGGGTGGTAGCACACACAGCGTAGCCGCAGCAGTCTCTCTCTTCCACAACAGCTCATCAAAGATAGATGTCTATGCCGCACAGCATTTATCCCTTCAAAACTATATAATGGTTCCTTTAAACTCTACATTACTCTTTCTTTCCTTGTGGCTTTATTTTTCTTTTCTCTGAGTCCAGGCAGGTCTTATTCCTGACACTTTCTCAGTAGTGTCTCATTCTGAAAAATGTCATTAGTAATTCAAGTAATATGGAAGAACATAGCTGCTGTAAGTCATCATTTTTATCAGCTGATGGTGTTTTCTATGGCTCCTGAAAATGCAACTTAAACTTACAGAATAAAATCAAAACTTACCACAAATTTGAGAACAGAGAAAGGTAGAGTTTCCAGAAATTAGTGCAGTATGCTTTTTATGCAATTTATCTTGTTCCACCAATTTTCAAACTGCCTTTTAGCTCTCTACTATTATATGCATCTGTTAAACTGCAAAGAACATATGCGGTGCCTTTTCTACTTAAATTATTCAAATTCAGGATTGAATCATAATCCCCTTGAAAATCAAGAGTCATTTAATACACCAGCAGGAACATTATAGGTTAAATTTATGAGTATGTATCCTTATAATTTGTTTCATTGCACATATAGGCATGCACAGATTTTAAGCGCTATTATAAGACATCAGGAATTTGAATTAAATATTAATTAGAAAGAAATCGCTGAATTTAGCAGCAGAGAGACCCGGACAACAGTTTGCCTGAGAGTTGTTGCTAAGCCGCAAGAGAAAAGGAGACCGGTAGTGCCATCTGTCGGTCAATTTAAAATGGACAGGACATCATTTAGTGGCGGTACAGCGTGGTCTAAAGTGGTACCCGCTATGCTTAACGTAACCCCGGCAAGGTTAACCCCCCGAAGAGTCTTAGCAGTGAACCACACTGTGCTCAGTTCACAGTCGTGTGTGCAGAGAACAGTGGGGCCACAGCACCCCAGAGCTGGGGAGTTGAAGTTCTGCGCAAACACGGACAGTTGACCTTCAGACACTTTTAACAGTGGATTTGTTCTGATCAATACACCATGTACAGTGCCTGCTGGAAGATAGTTTTTCAGAGTGGGGCTTCATTACTGGCTTTAGCGTGGAGCAGAGGGGTACCTGAGGCAAATCCTCTGATCTTCCCTGCTAACAGCACACCGGTTCAGACTGTTGAATGGTGGACAAGAACTAGGTTGCTGTTGGCGATCTGCTCCGGGTGCACACATAGCACACTCCAGTGGCTAATGGGGAAAAAGAAGTCTGAACTAACGAGCAGCCTGTAGAGCCACAAAGTCCTCCAGCACGCTCCCAGCTTGCATGATGCCACAGACTGCTCTCAAACTACTGAGGGCTCATATGACATCCCAATGTACTCCTTACGCTATGTAAAAAGTCAGGTGGCACCTAGGTCATTACAGTTGGCCTCTGATGGGCCATGGTAGCACGTATGGAAACGTTTGTGCTTTGGCGGTTTGCTTCACACGCCTTTTCCTGCCCCTCTCTCTCCACACGTCCCATTACCTCCTGTGTGCCACCTCGGTTCATTTCCACACACGTTATAAATCATCTCTGGCCTTGCAGAAAATAAAGTTTTCTTCTCCTTTGAGGAGTTTTGCTGACCGTTTTCTCTCAATCACATTTTTGGCCTTTGCTGCCTACCAAGCAGGTGTTTTCTTGGTAGTGAAGTAGTGGGGATTTTGGGTAATGGAATGGACCATCATGAGGCTGGCAGGCCACGTTCACTTCCCAAATAGAGTGCATGGGAGAAAGGTGTGAAGAGCTTGGCCAGTAAAGGAACATTCACATCCAGCCATCCATACAGGCTGCTGTCACATTGTCATAGACCTCAAGTCTCACAGACAGGCAACCACAATCTGATTGCATTTCAGAATAACGTACAAGAAAGCCCATTTAATTGGCCATAAGAGCGTAAGTCACTGTCTATGCACAGACTCATAAACACAGTGGGCCAGGAGGTACGTAGCATCTCTGAAAACTCTCCAAGCATGCAAACGATGCAAGTGACCCTGTCCCCACTTGAAATGAAGATACAGCAGGCCTTTTTCTGTCCAATGAAATTGACTGGACTGCAATAAAATGCAGACATTAGAGAATTTTCATTATCTTCCTGGGATACCCATGACCTTGCCTTACCGGTATACCGTGGCCTGCAGGCCAATCTCACATGGCAGCCCTTGATGCTTACATCATCACAGGCACCCTGAGCTAGCCATAAACCAGAACTCCAGACAAGTTCAGAAAATCGTACACAACTCAGGAAACCGCGAGGAGCAGAGGTCTGGCCAGCCCTTCGCCCATACACTATCTGAACACAGTGGACTTGTGGAGGTCTTTGGGGATTTTGATCAGACTTCTCCCACAACACATTTGCCCACCACAGACTGGTTAGCTACTGACTGCTGGGAGCGGTGGCTCACCATACTCCACCGGACCAGTCTTTCAAATACAGAAACAGATTCCTGAAATTGCATCTGCTGGTGCTCCAGCTCTGGCACCAGCTCCAGGAGGCAGCATTGACTGTGCCCTTCTGCCTTAAAGATCTGCACACACTGATGTTTTCCCCACATCCCCAGGACCGAGCACACTGCCCAGGCCCACAGCTTCCTGCCAACTGAAGACGTAGGAGTCTTCTGACAAAGACTTCCAAACTGTCGATGTCCGTCAGACAACAGGACATCTAGGATGGAGAAAACTGTTTCTTGGGGAGGGGGGCCTTCCCACAATCGCTGCCAAGGAAGGACCTTTTCTCCAGACGGCACGTCTTCAGCATCAGAAGGTGGTTGAGTAGTAGGCACCATGGTGCCATTTGTAAAGATGCAGGGATAGAAGTACAGCACAAACACAAGGAGGAACAGAAAAGAAACTTTTTTTGCATAGGCATACAACCCACATGTGCTTATATACTTACAGGCAAACATCATTCCTCTGTGAATCCTCACATAGGAATTAAAAGATTAAACAGCTAATGAATATGCTGGCAGGAAGTAGGAGCAGTAATAAGCTTAGACAGGATGCTGAGCAACAGCATGATATGAAGCCAGAGTGAGGTTCTTTTAAAGATTTAATGTGAAGGACATAGCTTTTGCAATACATTTACATTTTTAGATTTACCTTTGGTCCCTGCTCTGCTTTTCCATTCACAGCTAATTTTTGCAGCTAAGCCATTGATCAAGGTCGGGGTGGGGAGCACAGCAGGAGAATGAAACAGACATTAACAGATTATGAATTTCATGTCCACTCACAAAAAAAGCAGATTTCTGCTTACGAACAATAATATTTCAGTGAGTATTACCAGGCTTGTCCATATATAATTAAGCCCTTGTAGGGAGCAGGGGAGGAAACCGCTCTATAAAACTTTCTCTTCACTGCATATATTTTGGGTTGAGAATTAAAACCAGTCATGTCTCGGGATTATTTACCCTGTACACATATGATCTCTTGCACATGAAACTGTCAAAGTACTCTATTGTGACAAAGTATTTATTCCTGACAGTGCAAGAGAGTACAGCAGCACGTTACACTCCATAATCGCTTTTGGTTGGATTGTCAAAGGACATAAATGACTGTAAAAGTGTTTGCATAGTTTCATCAAATTCAATTTGCTCTCAGTAAGGATGTGACCTTTTACGTTTGCCATAGCAAAGACATGCTCTCTTACTAAACTTTTTTTCCTTTAACTTATTAAATAAGGAGTAGCATAACTGGGGGGAGGCAAGGGGGGGAAGGGAACTTTAGGCAATTGGATTTTTCAAAGTGTTTGCAGAGATAATTGGAAAATGTATTGAAAATTACACCAATCACCTTAATAGATGCAAACATCTCACATACTCCCAGCGAGATGGAGATGCTCCTGGGGGACACCAGGAGACATTTCACTGTATTTGATAAGAATCACAGAATGGTAGGGGTTGGAAGGGACCTCTGAAGACCATCTGGTCCAACCCCCCTGCCAAGGCAGGATCACCCAGGGCAGGTTGCACAGGGACGCCTCCAGTCGGGTTTTGAAGGTCTCCAGAGAAGGAGACTCCACACCCTATCCGGGCAGCCTGTTCCAGTGCTCCGTCACCCTCACAGTAAAGAAGTTTTTCCTCATGCTGAGGTGGAACTTCCTGTGCTGCAGTTTGTGCCCATCGCACCTCGTCCTGTCACTGGGCAAGAAGTTTCCATTGGAAATAAATTTCAGGCTACACCAATATTTCATTAAACTCCATTAGACTCCATGTCTGCTCACAATCGTTCTACTGTATTTGCTAATTATTACAGAACAAACCCTTTTTCTTCTATTACATAGGAAAATATTAAAACGTTAACCACAAACCTCCTCTGAATGAAAGCACTTGAAGACTTTTGTAGTGTGAAAACTTTCCTGAGGTGGAGACAACCAACCACAGCAGCCATAAAAATCAGTAGTAAAAGAGATGACTGTATTATTTCACTGTTTCTTTACAAATTTTCTCTCAGGTATATGGTGCAAGACTGTTTCAAATCTTTGTTCAGTACACACTTTTCCCGTGTCTACAGGACACTTTGTCACCAACTACAGAAACACTCTCTCTTCTCTTGCATCTCTGCATATACTGAAACCAGGGATACCGGAGGCAAAGGATGTTACAGGTGTTATTGCAGTATTTTGTTTTGACTAAGAATCCTGGAAATTTTAAGAGGCTTCCCCCTCCACCACCTTTTAAACATCACACATACAAAAATTTTGAATTAAAAAACAGTGTTACACACCTACATAAAATGATCGGGCAATTGATCTTTTACAGATTCACTGCCTTTGGCACACAGTTTGCCTTCGCTTACCATTCGGAATTCAGCAGCTGATATATTTGGATTAGTCTTCTCTGGCTAAGTACCAAAGAGAAGCATCAAGCATCACAAAGAAACAGACCTTCCACCACGACTGGTATGTTTTCCAAAACAAATACCATAGAAAACAGGGAAGGAAACGGATAATTTGCTGACCGCATCCAGCTCAAACGGTAGGAATGGAATCCAGTAAAATGGCAATGCAGAAACTCGCACAGAGCAACAGTTAATTTTCAGAAGAGCGAGTGGCTCACTAGGTGTGCAGCACAGCCCCGACTTAAGAGGTAGCTGTCTCTAAGCCCTGCTGACAGTCAGCCCACGCCACGTTCACCAGTAAAAGCAATCCCCAGCACCAACTGCTCTTTATTCGGCTTCCGTAATCCTGTCTCCAGCCTTTGGTGCACAGCAAGAAGAGGAGCGCATTTATATGCCGGACTGACATATTGTACAGCAAAGCATCATGCTGAGCTGTCATTCTTCATACCAAAAAACCAACAACGACAAAAAAAGAAACACAAGATTTACTGCCACCATCCTCAGTGAACTAGAAGAGCAATATGAACTAGAAGAGCAATAGTGGCAGAGGGTGGTTAACTATTTTGACTTAGCTGTTATCTAATAAGCTCATAAAAAAATCCATTTTGCATATCTAAATCTTCATTACAATGGCACTGAGTAAAATTGTGGACCAAAACAGGGCTCCAGTGTTTGATAGCTGAAAATGCCTGGCCAGAGAAGTCATCAAGGATCACACAAAACTGGGGCAAATAACAGGCTATGTATTTGCTCTCCGACAACAGCACACAAAACGACTGAAGACTAACACATTTTTGAGCTCAGACAGAAGCTGCTTGGCCACAAATGAACAAAATGGCAAATGCACATATATAAAGAGAGACCCACAGAATGCGATCCTCCCTCTCCAATGGCAGGTTGAATGCCACCAGTTTAGTTTAAATTTTAATTAGATTTTACTGTAACAAATACCATAGATTGTGCTATAGCATGCATACATGAGTACTGCTGCCAAGACTGCTAATAAAATATTATGTCTCTTCACAATTTAGGTAATCACAAATCTGCCCTTTTCTTTCAGCCAAAAACCATTTTAAAATTCAGAACGATGGGTTGCTTTAGGTTGATTAGATGGTCAAGATAATTGCAAAAACGGCTCGTTTCTCTCACAGATGAAGAAAAAAGATACAATGAGCATCCCTCAACCACAAAATCCTATTTATCTCTTAGGATATTTGCACGAATTCTGGAATACAGCTTTATGATGCTATTTTTTCTGACCATGCCATTATATCCTCTTTCACACAGTGTTTTGAAACACGTGCATGTTAGACATTTTTGTGCTCTAGATAGAATTTTTAAGGAAGATTTTAACTGCAGGTCATAAATTAATTAACAATGGTGGACAGTAACACCAAGAGCCAAAAACCAGTCCCCGTTAATTATTCTCTCCTGAAAGAAATTAATGACACCCCTTTATACAAGACACCAGCCTATCAGAGACAATATTTTTATCCCCCAAAAAAGATTGCTTAGACTATCTGTGTTTGGTTTTATATGTTCAACTTCCTCAATGTGACAATATACTCTGTACAGGATATCTGAATAAAAAAAGGAATTAATGTGGATGTGTTACCCCATCATAAAACTGGACCTCATGCATTTCTTCATGGCAAGAAGAAACTTCATTTCAGATTCATACATCTGCATTGAAATAGTTTTATTTTGGAAATTTTCTGAAGTTCTCATTCTTCAAACACCCTACATATCCTTTGTATAAGGGCAATACCTTCCAGGTAGTATTGGTTACTTTTATGTCTCTACTTCAAAACATAGCATTTAGTGGACAACCAAAATACAAATTGATATACTTTGCTTTCAGATAATTGTCTAAGAAAATTTACATCTAGTTACAAGCTGTCATCTAACTGCTTGATGCAACTTACATTAACATCAACAATATTTTGCATGCTAATGAGAAAGTTTTTTTGTAATATAATTGGTTGTGAACAGAAGATGACATCACAATACAAAACACCGATATTAAATAGTTCTAAATTTAAGCAGTTAAGTTTAAAGACTAATACTTGTTCAAATACAAAATGTTTGGTCTATTTTATTGAATGAATATAGCAAAAGAGGAGTTGATTTTGGGGGTTTTTTTTATTCATCACCTTAAAACTTCTGGAGCTGAATTAATGTCTCAGGTGAGGTAAAACCCTAAGGATGTTCTTACATCTTCCTGGCCAAAAGGCAAAAGCAAAGGAAGTAGAAAGTTGAAGACTTGTGACCTTCCTACATGTTCTTGAGATGGAGCCACCAGTAAACCTATCCTATGAAATCCTTTGAGCCAAAGAAAAGATGACAGTGGTACTTGAACCGAAGCAGGATTGAAAGAAAGTCTTTCAGGACCTCCTAAAAGAGGTCCTGGAATCAGAAGAATATACATTCATATGAATATGGACATTTCTGCAATAATAATTCAGGAACAACTGTGGGACAGTGTTTTAAAAGCACAAAAAAAGATTTACTTATAAGCAATTTTCATTTATTTTAAGCACATTGAAGTTCTGTTAAAACTTAAAATGCTAGCACGTTGTCCCAGCAAAGACCAGACTGCTCAGGTTATGTTTCCTCAAAAAGAAATACAAATTGACCTTTTTAAAAGGAAAAAAAATAGTGGAATTTAATTTGAATGCAAGTGTATTAATATCAATTGTTTGGTTGTTTCAGTATGAGACTCTGAGGAGATGTTTTTAAGCAACAGAGTTTAAATACATTTGCTAGGTTTGCAGGCTGTAATTAAGATCACTACCTTTTCCCATTGATGCACTCGATTACTGGTAGAAGTGGATTCACTAGCACTTAAGCAGAAATTCCTTTGCCAACTCATAAGCTGATTTTGTTACCCTTAATATACTTCTACAGAGTAGACTACAGCTTGGTCTTATTTTACTTGAGTGAGAGTATTCCTTCAGATACACACTTTTTGAACCAATATGAACAAGAACACTCTGGCATTTGTCAGCTATGCTTTGCTGAGATGATTAATGACTTTTATAACCACATTTGGGGCTGACAGATGTCTACACAGACCTGTTTTTCTTTAGTGGGATGGAAAACACCAAGAATTACCCAGTAAAAAGCTTTGAAGCATTGACTGGATAAAAATAGATGACTGTGAGCAAGTAAGAATAAGCAGACAAGAATACAATAAAATTGAAGTGTCATACAAATAGTTTTCATGACTCTACTTAGAAAAAGAGTGACAAGAATCCTCCATTTTCTCCTGCAAGGGTTCCCATTTTTCTTGTCCCAGAGTTAATGCCCTTTTAGGGGTATTGATAACTTTGATATCAAAACCTAGATCCAAAGAGCCAAGTTCAAAGATTTGTGAAATTCACTGTTTTTCAGTTAGCTGTGGAACTTCAAGGCAAATGAAATTTAGGATTTTTTTTCATTTACAGAAGATTTTTTTTAAAGAAAACATTCACAAAACAAACCCTCACTGTTTTCCAGATCTACTCATTTATAGAGGATTCACTAACTAACCAGAGGACAAAATTATCTTCCAACTTCCACCAATCTAAATTAGGACAGCTGAAATTAAACTGAATGACAGCACTGTAACAATGGTGTAAATGACAAAAGGGTGTTAATTTTATTGCCTACAGCTTTCATAAAACTGCAGAGGACACAAGAAAAGCAAATGTGTGAAAAGCCTTGCATAATCTTTCATTTTCCCACCAGCCGAGAGCGCAATCTCGGCAGGGCTCTGAGGGCTGAGCTGTGCATCATCTATTACTCCAGCACTTCAGAAAATCCATATGTCTTGAAACATGCAATATCTCAGATGCTAGTGATTACAACAGATAACTGTTTTGTCCAGACCTCTGTGGGCATTAAAATGTGCATTTGTCTAGGAAGGCTGACTCTAGGGAAATAACTCTCTCTCAAGCTGGGCGAAGGTAGCACAAGGGTTAAGAAAAAGTTTCACAGCCATGTTATATTGGAGCAATCATTGTAATGCCAGCGCTGTGGGCAATGACAATCTGTTAGCTCTTTTCTAAACCCAGTACAAGCATTTGTAATGCAAATGTTAGCGCACTGAATACATGGCACTGTTTCTGCCCTCCTTCTTACCAGGCAGGGGAAGAATCATGTGGCCCCATCCTCCCCCTGCAGCTCTTGTTTGCTTCCCTGTATTTTCTCTAATCTAGTTTTAAATGTCCTTAAGCACAGAGACTGTTGTTCAGGACTGGTTATCATATTTGTTAGCCCCAGCATATAGCTGGCTGATGTATACAGCGAATAGGCTCGATTCCCTGTTCATGTGGTTTTTAATGCAGTTATGCTGAGCTGCACTGGTGGCACCCCGAGTTTAGCGCTCTATAAAGAGCCTACATATTTAGAAAATGGAAACAGGAATAATGGCCAAGTGTTTTGAGAAATGCGTGGCTCAATTTCCTTGAAATCTGTACATGTGGTACTTAGGAAAACTGGAAAACCGAGTCTCCAACTGAGAAAGGTTCGAAGTAAAAGAAGAATGGGCTGAAGAAAAATGATTCCTGCTTGATGTTGCCATTCAGTTAGCTGCAGAAAATATACAGATAAATAACATACATACAGCTTCTTGTGTGCATGTGTGCAACACCACCCTATAACACTGGTTTGCAACCAGTTTTTGTTTGGACACCACCATAAGAATTTTACCATGGAAGTGTGAATACCTGCAAAACCAATTTAAGCCCACTGCAGAGCTTATTTTTCTGAATGACTTTTCATGGACCTGTTAGAAATAGGCCTTAAGTTTGTTGAGGACTCCGTAGAACAAGTTGGAAACTGTTAATTAACAATATCTGGGGTTTTTTCTTACAAAAATGACTCCAGTGACAGCTCACCATGCAGGTGAACGGAAAGATTTTTTCTTCAAGCTTCCCATTGCCCTTGATTAAAATAAATACACACACACACACACCAGCCAGGAATAAAAGCAGCAACACTGGCTACTTACCTTGGTAGAAATTAGCAGAGAGAAATATATGACAAACTGAGAATACATTGGCTGTATCAACAGTTTAAACATGATCTTATGGCCAAAAACACAAATAAAAACCTGAATTTTCCATTTATTTTTCCTTCCATTCAAATGCAGATATGAAAACTAGAAACCCACCAAATGTTCAAGGAGACAAAACTGAGTTGTGCCAAGGTAGACACCTCTGTCAGAGCAGTAGGTATGAAATGGAATTTTAGGGGTTTTTTTGGCCCAAGTGCTGAGATACAGAAGAGTTCACGGCTTCTCACCTCTAGACCTACAGAGAAAAGCCAACAGTGATAACTGATGTGACTTAAAAAAATTACACTGGAGCACCTGCCATGACACACATGCTAGCTGAAGGGTACATGAGAAGGCAATGCTAAATGGTCTGCATGGAGGGTGAACTTCCATATAGTTGATGCCTACCAAAGACATCCATGGAGGGGCAGGGAATACAGTAGAGGCAAGAAAGGTGGAGAGTGGCACATGCCCGGTCCCAGTGTTCAGTAGCAGAAGAAATTCTCATGCCAATTTGTGTATTTCTTTATTCATAAAGCAATAGGACCTCACAGTCCCATTGAATTAGTATAGATTCATTGGACTGAGCACTGCATAAACAAAAAGCAAAACAGCAATGAAAATTAGAGAGTTTTACCAGATACGCTAACTTACGCCACTTCTGAATTTTGTTAGGTTTTATTTCTACCCCCATGTATTTACTTATTCAGGAAATCACTGCTTCTAAACATGAAGACATATGAATACATTTTCAACAGTATCTAGCACCGGAGCTCTTAAAAAAATCTGAAGTGTTTAACAGTGAACGTAACAGTTAAATGGATACAGTCTTCTAACATGGACATAATTAAAGCAGCAAAAAGTTTCCATTTTCTCTTCAAATCAGGAATAAGCAAATATCTACCATCATACCATAGGACTGAACAGCTATCTGTGTTGATACAGTAAATGAACAACTCGAATACAGACAAGTCTTGTGTGACTGAACATCACCTGTCCCAACAGGCTCATGCCCCTAAATCAAGAATATTATTTTTAAAATTCAACACTTCATGTAAAGGACTTCAATGACTAAATGAAGCACTGTTACTCAAATTGTCTCATTTACAGTCAATGACCCATGCAAACTACCCCGGTTTTGTTCAAACTGACCCCCAAGCATGCAAGTAATTAAGCAGCAGCACCCTTCACCTACGTGGCTATAAAAGAGAGAATCTGAAAACAAAATCAAAATAGTGAACTGCCATTCTAGAACATGGGTCAGAGAAAGACATTTAACTTTGTACCTTATAGAGTAAAATAGTTGAACTGTCAAAAACTACGTGAGAGGAAAAAGACATTTTAGGGTTGATGTCGTGCGGCAAATTCCCTTACTGTATTCCTAAATGTATAATCAATTCCATTTTGAATGGAAACAAACAAACAAAATTATTAATACTTAAAACCAACAAGGTTCATATTTGTTCCCCATAGTTAATTACTTAAAGACATTATCATGATTTCTTAGGAGGGGAAAAAAAAAAGAAGGTATAATTGCATTTAGCATATCAATGAAATCAGAAGGGAAGTCCTATTGAAGGACTAGCTCTCCTTAATGCCCTTATTCTCCCTTCATTATGCCATCGATGTCCCATGACAACAACATTAATTTGACATGGATGAGTTATGACCCACTGTTTCTTGCACAACTCTCAAGAAGCCCAAGGCAGGGTTTTCTGCTTTGGGTATTGGGGCCAGAAAGACCATGAATAAAACCACTGCAGTAGAAGGAGCAATTAAGCGACAGGTTGTTTCACTGTAAGCAGTTAACCAGCTGTGCCTAATAAATTATTTGATTATAAAACATCCTATAGTTTTGACATCGATTGTAACCATGCATAAAACTAACATTCAGTGATTTTGTATATTTGCTTGTGTGATTTTATCATTAATTCCTCCCGTCGCTCTTGAGTGCACCCTGGCAATCCTGCACTACTGGGTTTTCCATACAAATGGTCAGCGTGTTCACAGCACCTCAAACACACGGACGAACAAAATACAACCACCCTGAGAAAGAAGTGGGAAATGATTGCTCTCCCTATTTGCTGACGAGAAAGAGACCTGTGCAAGGCCACTCGCACGCAGAGCGGAAATTAATGAGTGAAACAGAGGCGTGTATACATCACATGCGTGTATATATACAAAGGACATACACACCTGTAAGTACACATATATGCACAAAGCATAATTCAGTAGAGAGATACACGAAATTCCGTAACTAGAAGCCCAGTATGGTTTTTTTATGGGTAGAATACCACGCTAATGTACACACTCTGTTCCTGGCACCTGCACTACTTCGCCCAGCAGCTCTCCATCACCTCCCCATACATCGCTTCATGCTTGGTAGCTGTAACAACGGACATCACATTTCCCAGTCCCCACTGACCCTGTCCTACCCTGCCTTCTCAAGAAAGAAAGGGGAATTTGCTCTGACAAGAAAGCCAGATTACAAGGTTTTGCACAAACTTGAACTAAAAAACCACTGTGAAACAGACTTAACCACTGCGAGTCCCCCTTGACCATGTCCATTTCCTAAAAAATGCTGGCAAATGAGTCCTCTTCATAGAGAAGAGCCATCTTCTCATGTGACCACAAAGAACCACATATGACTGTAAATGTTTTCTAGTGAAAAGTTTCAGTCCTCCAGTAAGGGCCCAGAAACTGTCAGGATGTCTCAGATGACCATCACACATCATGTGTATCAAAATAGTGAACTAAGCATTTCTCAAAAAAATTAAGACAGCAATTCATAAACTATTCAATGGAAGATTATGAATAACAAATAGATGAATGTAAATTCAGTTCTTCATGGATAATATATGTTCAAAAATGCTAATTCTTCAGGCTAAATTATTCAAAATGAATGCGTCAATCAGCCCTATTCCCTCACAGACCACCATTTCCAGAAGCTATTTATAAGTGAGACAAAATTGGTGTCCTTGTATCATCTATTTCTGTACAAGAGGAAAGCACATGATAATCCTCTTTCTATTTCCTTTATTAAGGCATTCCATGAGCATGAATGACAACAACGAACACAAGAACCAGCTGTAACTGATATTGCAGTGCAGAGCTAAATCGCAAATTGGTGGATTTGGCTAACATTACAAGTTTCAGTAGTTCTGATTGGGCACTTCATAACAAAAGACCTCATTTATTAAGTGGTGTAGTCGGCAGAACCCTGAACAAAACAACCCGTTTCAGAATTCCGTCGCCATCGCGTAAAATACCCGTCGTACAGGGACTATTCCTAAAACAAAAATATCTGTAATTCCCAGGAGCAGTTATAATCGGAACCCGCTATTGCAAAAAGGCACATTGCAGAGAGCCGCGCTTCCCTGACTTCCCAGCCAGCTGTATTTCCCACAACCACAAGATCCCCTCCTACTTGGAGGGACTTCCATCTCCTGGGCAGTAGAGAGAAAAACGCAGCCGAGTTTCTTTCCCCTCTGCTCCACAGAGCAAGACTCCAGCATACTACGCGGCACACTACAGTCTGCTGCACAACCCAGCAAAAAGAGAGGCAGTCACCCAGTCTTCCTCCTCAGCAGGATAGCAGGCCCTCTGACTCTTTTCCAAAACTGCAGCAAGTCCCGATAAAGGGACTTTTCCTGCTG
>NW_010517526.1:44188-49129 GCF_000687285.1 Phaethon lepturus
GCACGCAGGTTCAGAAGAACTTTGCTGAACTGGGACATCAAAACCACCCGTGGTTCATGGGTCTCCCTCTAATGTAGGGAGACCATCATTGTCACACACACATTTTTGGCAACGACAGCCATATCAGAATCAGGGAGTAAGTTAACTTAGCGATACTATTTTACAAGCAAACCGTTGCTACGCTAGTCACTTCAACAGCTCGGTACAAGTTAAGGAAAAAAAGAGCCACCATAGAGACACACTTTTTTAGATACAATTTAAAGGTTAAGCCAGACATATCCCCTGAATAGGGATCTAATTAGATCCAAAGGAGAGGCTGCTCAAGATCGCTTCCATCAGCGACAGCTGAGTCTCCCAGAAGGCTACAGGCACTTGCATGTGGATCCTGGCTACCCCGTTTACCAATGAAACATCCCAATTAACTTAAAAAGGCATTGGCCATATGAATTCTCACTGAAATTAATGTGGCCAAATGTCTTTCCTGGCTTTGTAGAATTGAATCCTCATTTCCATATGGCTGAGCTCCCCCCGCCCCCATCCCTGGAAACGGCACGTATTTTACCCTAGCTGTATAAGGTGACGATGGCACTAAAGGGTTAAAAAAGAAAATGTTAAGCATGATGTAAAAATAGAGTTTAAACCAACCTAAAATAAACAGAATGCATTTTTAAACAGTGAAAACAACATTGGTCTAATTTTGTGCATCCTGATTCACGCACAAAGAGAACATAGATTCAACTAAAATCAAGTGAGATTCAAAATTGCTTCCAGAGTTGGTGCTGAAAACAAAGCGTGCACATGGGTCTACTACGCTGCGCTCTCGCAAGGCATAAACAGCGTCTGCAATAAACTGCTTGATGTTGTCTTGCTGGTCATAAAGCTATGAAAAAAAGGGATATGCCATTTTTTATAACACTTTAGGGTCCAATGCAATATAAAATATATCTGGCTTTCTGGCAGTGTATGCTTTGGGAGTAGATTCTAGTGACTTTGAGTTTTATATACACTTCTGCGATACAGGAACTGAACATATTTTTTGTTGGATTGTACCATTAGACAGCTATAGCTAATCTCAAAGGACAGTGTAATCGACAAGGATGCTGAACCCCAGTGAAAATATAAATCATTAACAAAAAGACCAAGGTGAGAAATCCTTGCTTTGACATTTTCAGTATTAAAAGATATTTTGGTATTCCTTATATACTTGAAAGAAACATCAACTTTCCTAAAAATATTAAAATTACTTTATCTTCATGTGGATGCAAGAATACCATCACAACTCCACTAAATAAACATTTGCTGCTTCTCACAGCCATCAAAACACTCAATAATAAATGTTTTGAAGTACTGCAAAATTATCATAAGCAAAAAAGCCCTCTTGCCTTCTTAAGGGGTGAAGAGTATCATGCACTTTATTAAGAATAAATTAATATTATTAATATAATCTATTAATTAATAAAATTAATATATTAATCTTAAAGTACCTCCACTTTATCAGACTTTTAAAAATACCCCTTCCATAAATATAATTTTAAAAGTGCTTAAAAAAATTAAAACAGAAAAAAAAATTGCATATGTTAAGGAGGCACCCTTTCCTTTCATTGTCATAAGGCCCTGTCCTTGGTTTCCTTTCTCTCCATTCTGTTTCTAAAGAGCCTCATTCATTAGTACAAAACCTCCACTGTCCCACTTACTCTGATAACTTACAGCTCTGCTTCTCTACCTCAGACTTCTTTCTGTTTGAACCGAATTGTCAGTCTCGTTGTCCACCATTAGCTCACAGATATTCAGCTCCACAGGGCAGTGTTTCCAATCTTTCACCTACCCAGGGCTTCCAACTTTCTCCCTTTCCTAATCAATACGATGACCACCACCTTCACCTCCACTACTGAGGGTGGTCAGCTGAGCATCATCTCCAGATGCTCATCTTTTTAGCTGCATAAAAATCTTACCCCTCCCTCCTGCAGAGCAGCTCTGCTAGACCAGCTTTTCCAAGGGAGTCACAAAGCTGAAGCTTCAGACCAGGTACTCATTACTGTGGTGCAAGATGAGTGCAACATCTTTCTTCACGTCTCGGTGAATCCAGCCTGGCTCCTTCAAGATGTTTTTCAAAAGGCTGTCTCCTTAGTTCATCGCTTTGATCACGTTGCCGTTTTCATTGTCCCCTTCCTAGTGGTTCCTTTGGTGATCCACCACCACGAGTGTGTCTCTATTCAAGGCCTTCCCTGGGCTACCCCAATCTCCGTACCACCTCACATTCACAGTCCACACTGACTCCTTCCTTCAGCTCTCATTAACTCTAGCTTTTAGCGACCAGTTAATAATTTTGCTTACGACAACCATCATTTGTATTCTCCTTACCTACTCATCACTTCTTCATAAGCTGCCACAAAGGGCTTTTTTTCTAATGCCTTTATAATATCTTTTTACCTTGATATATATGCACAGACAGTACATGAAGCTACATAAGCAGACTTCTGATTTCTTTGCACTGTCCAGTGTGTTAACATCCACATATTATTTCTTATTATATTGGGACAATAAGTTCTCTGGGGGGTGGAGTGTTTTTATTTCATGTTTATAGCATTCCAAGCCCAAAGCAGTCATGTTTCTAGATAATAATGTAACAAAATTAATAAAAGTAATAACCTTAAATGGAATTTCCTAGGTTTGTAATACATTATCTTAGAACAACTGCATGTAGTGTGTTTACCAGAAAAAAAAACGTACACGCATTCTCAAATCTGAACCTATTTAACACAGGTCTTGATGCGTTAAATCTTGATGTGTAGCAAATTCCAGCTAAGTGAAACATAACAGCTTCACAATTAGTGCAGCATTTTGCCTGGGTAACATACACTAAATTTTATCTGAGATACACATAGGAAGTACAAACAATAAGAATATTACCAAAAAGGTCTTCTCTTTAGGATCAACAGATTTGGGTTAAAGGCAAATTATTTGAAAACACGTTACTGATGCAATATTCAATCAAAATTACTACTATCAGCCATAAACATACAGGACCCTCCAATTACCCAGGGTAATAAGTCTTGTATATTATTGCTGGGAATTCCTTCAAAGCCCAAATCATTTTTAGTTTGCAAAGCTCTCTAATTTATTTTCCATGGTTGGGAGGAATCTGCTGCTAAACTAAAAATACAGTTTCACCCCCCATTATCTCTGCACATAAAGAGTCACAGAGCTTCGGGCTAGAATTAACATGAGATAGGCTATTATGACTGTAAGAACATTTAGCAGTCCCTGTTGACTTTGCAGTTTGTAATAATAAATATCCTCCCCATAATCTCTTGCTCTTTTTTCTAAACTTGATGCCTTGAGGAGTTCTTGAAGCTTGTGATAAAATACGAACAGTATTTACCTATTTTGTTGCTAGCCTGGATTTCCTTTTCTCCTTGGGCAAAGTCATTTAAAGTTACGATATTTGCAAGTAAATGCTTTTAAAAGTATAACCCTTGATTTCATGAATGCCCTACAGAAATATGATGTCCTACTGTATTTGATTACTGAAGCAAAACTAAATGTGCTTCTACAAAGTAATGGCACTATTTTATAATGAAGCATTAGCTCTTTTGCTAAGGAAGAACCTTGCAATCAGCTATGAAGGTTATAAAAGATGTAGTCTGCAACTCAAAAGTATCTTATTATCACCAATCAAGGTAATAATTAAAACCAGATTTCTGTAAGGAGGGGTTAGGCATTTAGAGGGTTCTACAAAGTACTGAATTTCATGCACATACTAAACGGTGCAAAGTACTTCTGCTTTATTAAGAAGATGCTCAAAGTGACTGAAACTATGGTGTAATCTTGCATACATAAGTATCTTGCTTTGATCTACTGTTTCCATGCAACAGAGAAACCTTCTTTGCCTACTTACTCACATATATTAAGGATGGTTGGGTTTTTTGTTTTGTTGTTTGTTTTGTTTTTTTTTTTTTATTCCTACAGAATTGTTCACATACATCCAGGAGTAAAAAGTTAAGATGAAGACAACATCCTTTAAAAGTTCAGAGTTCCAGTTTACTAAAAGCTCTTCATCGAACTCTACTGCGACATTTCACATTTAAAGTACTACAGTGTTTAACTAATTCTTGACATTTTTTACTTACTCAGAAGCCTGTCAAGTGAATTCAGTGGATTATCGGGCAAAACATGCACGTCACAAAGCCCCTCTCACATAAAAAGACAATTTCAGTCTCCACAGATGTCACACAGTCCTCACAAAAACAAATTAAATCAAACCATGCTTCCACACCTAAACATGTATTTCCCCTCTACCCTGTACACCTTGTATGCTGTAAGGCATAGATGAGTAGTGGTCTATTGGCAATTCATCCTTTTTAAACAGAGAAAGCAAAAAACAATTAAGTTATTCATAAGACCAGCAATACATTCTTTCTGCTTCACAGACATGCCCAATTCAACTTAAACTGTGAACAGATGGGAAGGAAGACATTCACTCATATTTCAGATTCACCACGTTCCTCAATATTTTCTTAAATCAATGAAAAATATCCTTTTTTTTAAATTAAAATGTTTAGAATTATAAGCTATTTCCAAATAGATAATCCACTGATTGTTCTGTAGCTCACTGACTTGATTCCCATTGCAACCTCATTTATTTTGGCATTATTCTTACCTGACAGCAATTGAGTGACTCGCCTAGTGGATGAGGGAAAGGCTGTGGATGTTGTCTACCTGGACTTTAGTAAAGCCTTTGACAGCGTCTCCCACAGCATTCTCCTGGAGAAACTGGCGGCACGTGGCTTAGACAGGTTTACTCTTCGCTGGGTAAAGAACAGGCTGGATGGCCAAACCCAGAGAGTTGTGGTGAACGGCGTTAAATCCGGCTGGCGGCCGGTTACAAGTGGTGTTCCCCAGCACTTGGTTCTTGTTCAGTATCTTTATTGATGATCTGGA
>NW_010517527.1:0-1819 GCF_000687285.1 Phaethon lepturus
CAGGCAGGTAGGATCCTGCAAGGAGTCTCACAGCTGTTGCTCCTGGCCCTTCCAAGTGGGCCACGGGGTGGAAGCTGGCAAGTTGCGAGGCGCTGAGGAATGGGAATGGTGCAATGCCCTAGCTCGGGAGGGAGATGAGTATCGGAAGGGAAAAAAAAGAAGCTCCGGTACCCGCGAATTGCGTTTGGCACCTGGTGACTAACAGATGAAACTGCCCTTGCCGACGTCTCGAGATGTATCGCCCGCGGGGATCTTTGTTACTTGGCGAACTGCTGCTAGGAATGGTCGGGGACAAAACTGCTCACTTTTATTTCGTGCTAAAGGAAACCAGTCCCCATAGATCACATAACTTTCTGCGCTACCAGGGACCCTCTAACCTGATGCGCATACACCTCAGATTAAGAACTGACTGCTATTTGAAGGTAGGGGTTTTGCTTGAGTTAGATGGTTTAAAAAACCAAACAAATAAACCCGATAAATTTCTCTGCACAGAGGTGCTTACATTCTGAATACCAGGTTGGGGTGTTTTGATTGCATTTATTGGTGCTGTGGCCCGTTGAAACTAGAAAGATTCCTGTTAGCAGGTATAGCCAATACTGTAAAAACAGGGTATTTAGAACTGCTCTTAAATTAGAAGATCAAAGGTAAAATTAAGATGACTTCTCCGTTTTATTTACCATTTAATACAGGCTTGATGAAATCATAAACTCTTCAGTAGGAGATTTTGGTAACATTAGCACCTCAAACATTATATGTTATCTGCATGAGGAAGTAAAGGTAACTTAACTCACACTTTTATTTTGCCAGTTTCTAGTATTGCTACTTGAAACAAGAGGAGGGTTTGATAATCCTTACAATGCAGGTCCCTAAGCCCAGCCTTCTTTGTTTTTTCTCTGTTGGAATAAGTAAATTCCTGCCTTGCAGCTGCCGGATATTGTTCTATGCTCATCAAGTCCTAAGAAAGGCCTGTTTGACCTACCTCTTGCAGGTAAATTACGAGTGTCTCTAGCATACAATACGGTGTCTGCTAGGATTTTTTTTATCACTGCCTCCAGCATTTTAAAGGACTTTAAATACTTGGTCTTTCTTTCCACTGTCTCTTCTTTTTCTTTTTTCTTTTTTTTTTTTTTCCCCAGCTGTTGCAAAACAGCCTGTAATTTATTTAAACAGTGCCACTGCAGTTTAGTGGGTGGCTGGCTGATTTTTGGAAGGTTTACTGAATACTCTCCCTGCCTACCCTCAATTCTAAAAACAAGTTGTAGAGTAGTTGTACTTTTAAAAACAGAGTCTGTATTGCAGTCTGTGGATGCGCTTATGGAAAGAAGCCCCTCCTCTATGTTGTAGTTACATCTTGAACTCTGGACGTTCAGCCTGTTGATGGGAACGTGACATCTTTGTCACAACTGTACATAAGCCATATAGACTCTGCAAGGAGAGGCTTAATTATAATGATAATTTAATGCAAGGGGTTTTTGAAGTCGATTGTGTTCCTGGGTTAGATTTCAGCTCCCTGGGATAATTTCAAAATTGTTCTCTCTCAACTCAGGTTTGCAAACAAGAAACAACAATATGGGCATAGTATTTTCATATGACTTTTTTTTGCTATACAACAGTAATGAAATTAATGTTCCCTTATTGAATATGCTGGGAAGGGACAAGACGAAAGAAAATGCGAAATTGTGTCCTTCACTTATGAAAGAAATTTGCCATGGTGCTGGCAGTGAGCAAAGGACTTACTTCAGTAATTCTAGATTGGATTTTTAAGGCTCAGAAATCCAACCCTAATGAAAGCCAGCATTGGTATATGTGGACTTCCTGC